>NW_027415083.1:0-114490 GCF_964106895.1 Numenius arquata
CCTGTAGGTTTCCATAAGCGCCCGCAGAGGTCTCAAGGGGCCCGTACTGTTCCGTAAGGATCCACAGGGCTCAGTAGAGCTTCGTAGGTTCCCTAGAGGCCTGTAGAGTACCGCAGGAGCCAGTAGTGTTCTGTAGGGGCCCGTAAGGTTCCTTCCGTAGGGGCTGGCAGTGTTCCGTAGGGGCCTGTAGGTTTGTGTAAGTGCCCGCAGGAGTCTGTAGGAATTCGTGGGATTCTGTAAGGTTCCGGAGGGTTCTGCAGGGTTCTGTAGGGGCCCGTAGAGTTCCGTAGTGGCTGGTAAAGTTCCGTAGGGCCCTGTGGGGTTCTGTATGGACCTGTAGCGTTCCGTAGGGGCCTGCAGGGTTCTGTAAGTGCCCGCAGGTGTCTGTAGGGTTCTGTAGGATTCCGTAGGTGCCTGCAGTGTTCTGTAGGAACCCATAGGGTTTTCGTGAGGTTCCGTTGTGTTGCTAAGGGTCTTGTAGAGTGCTGTCGGGTCCTGGAGTATTCTGTAGGGTTCCAGAGGGGCTCGTAAGGTTCCGTCGAAATCCGTAGGCTTCCCTAGGGGCCCGTGGAGTCCCGTAGATTTCCGTAGGGACCTGTAGGGTTCTGTAAGTGCCCGCAGGGGTTGGTAGGCTCTTGTAGGGTGCCATAAGTTTCCAGAGGGTTGTGTAGGGTTCCGTAGGGGCCTGTGGTGTTTCCTAGGGGCCTGTAGAGTCTCGTAGAGTTCCGTAGGGTCCTGTAGGTTTCCATAAGCGCCTGCAGAGGTCTGAAGGGGCCCGTACTGTTCCGTAAGGATCCATAGGGCTCCGTAGAGCTTCGTAGGTTCCCTAGAGGCCTTTAGAGTACCGCAGGAGCCAGTAGTGTTCTCTAGGGGCCCGTAGGGTTCCTTCCATAGGGGCTGGCAGTGTTCCGTAGGGTCCTCTAGGGTTGAGTAAGTGCCCGCAGGAGTCTGTAGGAGTCTGTGGGATTCTGTAAGGTTCCGGAGGGTTCTTCAGGGTTCCGTAGGGGCCCCTAGAGTTCCATAGTGGCTGGTAAAGTTCCGTAGGGCCCTGTACCGTTCCGTAACTGCCTGCAAGGGTCTCTAGGCTTCCGTAGGGGCTGGTAGGGTTCCATAAAGTTCCGTGGGTTCCTGCAGAGTTCTGCAAGTGCCCGCAAGGGCCTGTAGGGGCGCACAGTGTTTCTGTCAGGTTCCGTAGAGTTCCGTAGGGGCCATAGGTTTCCATAGTGGCTGGTAGTATTCCGTAGGGGTCTGTAGGGTTCCGTAGGCACCTGTAGGAGCCCATAGGGTTTTAGTGAGGTTGCGTTGTGTCGCTAAGGGTCTTGTAGAGTTCTGTCGGGTCCTGGAGTATTCTGTAGGGTTCCAGAGGGGCTGGTAGGGTTCCGTCAAAATCCGTAGGGTTCCCTTGGGGCCCATAGAGTCCCGTAGATTTCCGTAGGGACCTGTAGGGTTGTGTAAGTGCCCGCAGGGGTTGGTAGGAGCTTGTAGGGTGCCATAAGTTTCCAGAGGGTTGTGTAGGGTTCCGTAGGGGCCTGTGGTGTTCCCTAGGGGCCTGTAGAGTCTCGTACGGTTCCGTAGGGGCCTGTGGTGTTCCGTAGGGGCCTGTAGAGTCTCGTACAGTTCCGTAGGGTCCTGTAGGTTTCCATAAGCGCCCGCAGAGGTCTCAAGGGGCCCGTACTGTTCCGTAAGGATCCACAGGGCTCAGTAGAGCTTCGTAGGTTCCCTAGAGGCCTGTAGAGTACCGCAGGAGCCAGTAGTGTTCTGTAGAGGCCCGTAAGGTTCCTTCCGTAGGGGCTGGCAGTGTTCCGTAGGGGCCTGTAGGTTTGTGTAAGTGCCCGCAGGAGTCTGTAGGAATTCGTGGGATTCTGTAAGGTTCCGGAGGGTTCTGCAGGGTTCTGTAGGGGCCCGTAGAGTTCCGTAGTGGCTGGTAAAGTTCCGTAGGGCCCTGTGGGGTTCTGTATGGACCTGTAGCGTTCCGTAGGGGCCTGCAGGGTTCTGTAGGAGCCCATAGGGTTTTCGTGAGGTTCCGTTGTGTTGCTAAGGGTCTTGTAGAGTGCTGTCGGGTCCTGGAGTATTCTGTAGGGTTCCAGAGGGGCTCGTAAGGTTCCGTCGAAATCCGTAGGCTTCCCTAGGGGCCCGTGGAGTCCCGTAGATTTCCGTAGGGACCTGTAGGGTTCTGTATGGACCTGTAGCGTTCCGTAGGGGCCTGCAGGGTTCTGTAAGTGCCCGCAGGAGTCTGTAGGGTTCTGTAGGATTCCGTAGGTGCCTGCAGTGTTCTGTAGGAGCCCATGGGGTTTTCGTGAGGTTCCGTTGTGTTGCTAAGGGTCTTGTAGAGTTCTGTCGGGTCCTGGAGTATTCTGTAGGGTTCCAGAGGGGCTCGTAGGGTTCCGTCAAAATCCGTAGGGTTCCCTTGGGGCCCATAGAGTCCCGTAGATTTCCGTAGGGACCTGTAGGGTTCTGTAAGTGCCCGCAGGGGTTGGTAGGCTCTTGTAGGGTGCCATAAGTTTCCAGAGGGTTGTGTAGGGTTCCGTAGGGGCCTGTGGTGTTTCCTAGGGGCCTGTAGAGTCTCGTAGAGTTCCGTAGGGTCCTGTAGGTTTCCATAAGCGCCCGCAGAGCTCTCAAGGGGCCCGTACTGTTCCGTAAGGATCCACAGGGCTCAGTAGAGCTTCGTAGGTTCCCTAGAGGCCTGTAGAGTACCGCAGGAGCCAGTAGTGTTCTGTAGGGGCCCGTAGGGTTCCTTCCATAGGGGCTGGCAGTGTTCCGTAGGGTCCGCTAGGGTTGAGTAAGTGCCCGCAGGAGTCTGTAGGAGTCTGTGGGATTCTGTAAGGTTCCGGAGGGTTCTGCAGGGTTCCGTAGGGGCCCCTAGAGTTCCATAGTGGCTGGTAAAGTTCCGTAGGGCCCTGTACCGTTCCGTAACTGCCTGCAAGGGTCTTTAGGCTTCCGTAGGGGCTGGGAGGGTTCCATAAAGTTCCGTGGGTTCCTGCAGAGTTCTGCAAGTGCCCGCAAGGGCCTGTAGGGGCGCACAATGTTTCTGTCAGGTTCCGTAGAGTTCCGTAGGGGCCATAGGTTTCCGTAGTGGCTGGTAGTATTCCGTAGGGGTCTGTAGGGTTCCGTAGGCACCTGCAGTGTTCTGTAGGAGCCCATAGGGTTTTAGTGAGGTTGCGTTGTGTCGCTAAGGGTCTTGTAGAGTTCTGTCGGGTCCTGGAGTATTCTGTAGGGTTCCAGAGGGGCTGGTAGGGTTCCGTCAAAATCCGTAGGGTTCCCTTGGGGCCCATAGAGTCCCGTAGATTTCCGTAGGGACCTGTAGGGTTGTGTAAGTGCCCGCAGGGGTTGGTAGGAGCTTGTAGGGTGCCATAAGTTTCCAGAGGGTTGTGTAGGGTTCCGTAGGGGCCTGTGGTGTTCCCTAGGGGCCTGTAGAGTCTCGTACGGTTCCGTAGGGGCCTGTGGTGTTCCCTAGGGGCCTGTCGAGTCTCGTACAGTTCCGTAGGGTCCTGTAGGTTTCCATAAGCGCCCGCAGAGGTCTCAAGGGGCCCGTACTGTTCCGTAAGGATCCACAGGGCTCAGTAGAGCTTCGTAGGTTCCCTAGAGGCCTGTAGAGTACCGCAGGAGCCAGTAGTGTTCTGTAGGGGCCCGTAAGGTTCCTTCCGTAGGGGCTGGCAGTGTTCCATAGGGGCCTGTAGGTTTGTGTAAGTGCCCGCAGGAGTCTGTAGGAATTCGTGGGATTCTGTAAGGTTCCGGAGGGTTCTGCAGGGTTCTGTAGGGGCCCGTAGAGTTCCGTAGTGGCTGGTAAAGTTCCGTAGGGCCCTGTGGGGTTCTGTATGGACCTGTACCGTTCCGTAGGGGCCTGCAGGGTTCTGTAAGTGCCCGCAGGTGTCTGTAGGGTTCTGTAGGATTCCGTAGGCGCCTGCAGTGTTCTGTAGGAGCCCATAGGGTTTTCGTGAGGTTCTGTTGTGTTGCTAAGGGTCTTGTAGAGTGCTGTCGGGTCCTGGAGTATTCTGTAGGGTTTTAGAGGGGCTCGTAGGGTTCCGTCAAAATCCGTAGTGTTCCCTAGGGGCCCGTAGTGTCCCATAGATTTCCGTAGGGGCCTGTAGGGTTGTGTAAGTGCCCGCAGGGGTTGGTAGGAGCTTGTAGGGTGCCATAAGTTTCCAGAGGGTTGTGTAGGGTTCCGTAGGGGCCTGTGGTGTTTCCTAGGGGCCTGTCGAGTCTCGTAGAGTTCCGTAGGGTCCTGTAGGTTTCCATAAGCGCCCGCAGAGGTCTGAAGGGGCCCGTACTGTTCCGTAAGGATCCACAGGGCTCAGTAGAGCTTCGTAGGTTCCCTAGAGGCCTGTAGAGTACCGCAGGAGCCAGTAGTGTTCTGTAGGGGCCCGTAAGGTTCCTTCCGTAGGGGCTGGCAGTGTTCCGTAGGGGCCTGTAGGTTTGTGTAAGTGCCCGCAGGAGTCTGTAGGAATTCGTGGGATTCTGTAAGGTTCCGGAGGGTTCTGCAGGGTTCTGTAGGGGCCCGTAGAGTTCCGTAGTGGCTGGTAAAGTTCCGTAGGGCCCTGTGGGGTTCTGTATGGACCTGTAGCGTTCCGTAGGGGCCTGCAGGGTTCTGTAAGTGCCCGCAGGTGTCTGTAGGGTTCTGTAGGATTCCGTAGGTGCCTGCAGTGTTCTGTAGGAACCCATAGGGTTTTCGTGAGGTTCCGTTGTGTTGCTAAGGGTCTTGTAGAGTGCTGTCGGGTCCTGGAGTATTCTGTAGGGTTCCAGAGGGGCTCGTAAGGTTCCGTCGAAATCCGTAGGCTTCCCTAGGGGCCCGTGGAGTCCCGTAGATTTCCGTAGGGACCTGTAGGGTTCTGTAAGTGCCCGCAGGGGTTGGTAGGCTCTTGTAGGGTGCCATAAGTTTCCAGAGGGTTGTGTAGGGTTCCGTAGGGGCCTGTGGTGTTTCCTAGGGGCCTGTAGAGTCTCGTAGAGTTCCGTAGGGTCCTGTAGGTTTCCATAAGCGCCTGCAGAGGTCTGAAGGGGCCCGTACTGTTCCGTAAGGATCCATAGGGCTCCGTAGAGCTTCGTAGGTTCCCTAGAGGCCTTTAGAGTACCGCAGGAGCCAGTAGTGTTCTCTAGGGGCCCGTAGGGTTCCTTCCATAGGGGCTGGCAGTGTTCCGTAGGGTCCTCTAGGGTTGAGTAAGTGCCCGCAGGAGTCTGTAGGAGTCTGTGGGATTCTGTAAGGTTCCGGAGGGTTCTTCAGGGTTCCGTAGGGGCCCCTAGAGTTCCATAGTGGCTGGTAAAGTTCCGTAGGGCCCTGTACCGTTCCGTAACTGCCTGCAAGGGTCTCTAGGCTTCCGTAGGGGCTGGTAGGGTTCCATAAAGTTCCGTGGGTTCCTGCAGAGTTCTGCAAGTGCCCGCAAGGGCCTGTAGGGGCGCACAGTGTTTCTGTCAGGTTCCGTAGAGTTCCGTAGGGGCCATAGGTTTCCATAGTGGCTGGTAGTATTCCGTAGGGGTCTGTAGGGTTCCGTAGGCACCTGTAGGAGCCCATAGGGTTTTAGTGAGGTTGCGTTGTGTCGCTAAGGGTCTTGTAGAGTTCTGTCGGGTCCTGGAGTATTCTGTAGGGTTCCAGAGGGGCTGGTAGGGTTCCGTCAAAATCCGTAGGGTTCCCTTGGGGCCCATAGAGTCCCGTAGATTTCCGTAGGGACCTGTAGGGTTGTGTAAGTGCCCGCAGGGGTTGGTAGGAGCTTGTAGGGTGCCATAAGTTTCCAGAGGGTTGTGTAGGGTTCCGTAGGGGCCTGTGGTGTTCCCTAGGGGCCTGTAGAGTCTCGTACGGTTCCGTAGGGGCCTGTGGTGTTCCGTAGGGGCCTGTAGAGTCTCGTACAGTTCCGTAGGGTCCTGTAGGTTTCCATAAGCGCCCGCAGAGGTCTCAAGGGGCCCGTACTGTTCCGTAAGGATCCACAGGGCTCAGTAGAGCTTCGTAGGTTCCCTAGAGGCCTGTAGAGTACCGCAGGAGCCAGTAGTGTTCTGTAGAGGCCCGTAAGGTTCCTTCCGTAGGGGCTGGCAGTGTTCCGTAGGGGCCTGTAGGTTTGTGTAAGTGCCCGCAGGAGTCTGTAGGAATTCGTGGGATTCTGTAAGGTTCCGGAGGGTTCTGCAGGGTTCTGTAGGGGCCCGTAGAGTTCCGTAGTGGCTGGTAAAGTTCCGTAGGGCCCTGTGGGGTTCTGTATGGACCTGTAGCGTTCCGTAGGGGCCTGCAGGGTTCTGTAGGAGCCCATAGGGTTTTCGTGAGGTTCCGTTGTGTTGCTAAGGGTCTTGTAGAGTGCTGTCGGGTCCTGGAGTATTCTGTAGGGTTCCAGAGGGGCTCGTAAGGTTCCGTCGAAATCCGTAGGCTTCCCTAGGGGCCCGTGGAGTCCCGTAGATTTCCGTAGGGACCTGTAGGGTTCTGTATGGACCTGTAGCGTTCCGTAGGGGCCTGCAGGGTTCTGTAAGTGCCCGCAGGAGTCTGTAGGGTTCTGTAGGATTCCGTAGGTGCCTGCAGTGTTCTGTAGGAGCCCATGGGGTTTTCGTGAGGTTCCGTTGTGTTGCTAAGGGTCTTGTAGAGTTCTGTCGGGTCCTGGAGTATTCTGTAGGGTTCCAGAGGGGCTCGTAGGGTTCCGTCAAAATCCGTAGGGTTCCCTTGGGGCCCATAGAGTCCCGTAGATTTCCGTAGGGACCTGTAGGGTTCTGTAAGTGCCCGCAGGGGTTGGTAGGCTCTTGTAGGGTGCCATAAGTTTCCAGAGGGTTGTGTAGGGTTCCGTAGGGGCCTGTGGTGTTTCCTAGGGGCCTGTAGAGTCTCGTAGAGTTCCGTAGGGTCCTGTAGGTTTCCATAAGCGCCCGCAGAGCTCTCAAGGGGCCCGTACTGTTCCGTAAGGATCCACAGGGCTCAGTAGAGCTTCGTAGGTTCCCTAGAGGCCTGTAGAGTACCGCAGGAGCCAGTAGTGTTCTGTAGGGGCCCGTAGGGTTCCTTCCATAGGGGCTGGCAGTGTTCCGTAGGGTCCGCTAGGGTTGAGTAAGTGCCCGCAGGAGTCTGTAGGAGTCTGTGGGATTCTGTAAGGTTCCGGAGGGTTCTGCAGGGTTCCGTAGGGGCCCCTAGAGTTCCATAGTGGCTGGTAAAGTTCCGTAGGGCCCTGTACCGTTCCGTAACTGCCTGCAAGGGTCTTTAGGCTTCCGTAGGGGCTGGGAGGGTTCCATAAAGTTCCGTGGGTTCCTGCAGAGTTCTGCAAGTGCCCGCAAGGGCCTGTAGGGGCGCACAATGTTTCTGTCAGGTTCCGTAGAGTTCCGTAGGGGCCATAGGTTTCCGTAGTGGCTGGTAGTATTCCGTAGGGGTCTGTAGGGTTCCGTAGGCACCTGCAGTGTTCTGTAGGA
Organism: Numenius arquata; assembly: GCF_964106895.1. NCBI lineage: Eukaryota > Metazoa > Chordata > Aves > Charadriiformes > Scolopacidae > Numenius > Numenius arquata. The sequence continues at coordinate 7,357 of NW_027415083.1, forward strand.
GCCCATAGGGTTTTAGTGAGGTTGCGTTGTGTCGCTAAGGGTCTTGTAGAGTTCTGTCGGGTCCTGGAGTATTCTGTAGGGTTCCAGAGGGGCTGGTAGGGTTCCGTCAAAATCCGTAGGGTTCCCTTGGGGCCCATAGAGTCCCGTAGATTTCCGTAGGGACCTGTAGGGTTGTGTAAGTGCCCGCAGGGGTTGGTAGGAGCTTGTAGGGTGCCATAAGTTTCCAGAGGGTTGTGTAGGGTTCCGTAGGGGCCTGTGGTGTTCCCTAGGGGCCTGTAGAGTCTCGTACGGTTCCGTAGGGGCCTGTGGTGTTCCCTAGGGGCCTGTCGAGTCTCGTACAGTTCCGTAGGGTCCTGTAGGTTTCCATAAGCGCCCGCAGAGGTCTCAAGGGGCCCGTACTGTTCCGTAAGGATCCACAGGGCTCAGTAGAGCTTCGTAGGTTCCCTAGAGGCCTGTAGAGTACCGCAGGAGCCAGTAGTGTTCTGTAGGGGCCCGTAAGGTTCCTTCCGTAGGGGCTGGCAGTGTTCCATAGGGGCCTGTAGGTTTGTGTAAGTGCCCGCAGGAGTCTGTAGGAATTCGTGGGATTCTGTAAGGTTCCGGAGGGTTCTGCAGGGTTCTGTAGGGGCCCGTAGAGTTCCGTAGTGGCTGGTAAAGTTCCGTAGGGCCCTGTGGGGTTCTGTATGGACCTGTACCGTTCCGTAGGGGCCTGCAGGGTTCTGTAAGTGCCCGCAGGTGTCTGTAGGGTTCTCTAGGATTCCGTAGGCGCCTGCAGTGTTCTGTAGGAGCCCATAGGGTTTTCGTGAGGTTCTGTTGTGTTGCTAAGGGTCTTGTAGAGTTCTGTCGGGTCCTGGAGTATTCTGTAGGGTTTTAGAGGGGCTCGTAGGGTTCCGTCAAAATCCGTAGTGTTCCCTAGGGGCCCGTAGTGTCCCATAGATTTCCGTAGGGGCCTGTAGGGTTGTGTAAGTGCCCGCAGGGGTTGGTAGGAGCTTGTAGGGTGCCATAAGTTTCCAGAGGGTTGTGTAGGGTTCCGTAGGGGCCTGTGGTGTTTCCTAGGGGCCTGTCGAGTCTCGTAGAGTTCCGTAGGGTCCTGTAGGTTTCCATAAGCGCCCGCAGAGGTCTGAAGGGGCCCGTACTGTTCCGTAAGGATCCACAGGGCTCAGTAGAGCTTCGTAGGTTCCCTAGAGGCCTGTAGAGTACCGCAGGAGCCAGTAGTGTTCTGTAGGGGCCCGTAAGGTTCCTTCCGTAGGGGCTGGCAGTGTTCCGTAGGGGCCTGTAGGTTTGTGTAAGTGCCCGCAGGAGTCTGTAGGAATTCGTGGGATTCTGTAAGGTTCCGGAGGGTTCTGCAGGGTTCTGTAGGGGCCCGTAGAGTTCCGTAGTGGCTGGTAAAGTTCCGTAGGGCCCTGTGGGGTTCTGTATGGACCTGTAGCGTTCCGTAGGGGCCTGCAGGGTTCTGTAAGTGCCCGCAGGTGTCTGTAGGGTTCTGTAGGATTCCGTAGGTGCCTGCAGTGTTCTGTAGGAACCCATAGGGTTTTCGTGAGGTTCCGTTGTGTTGCTAAGGGTCTTGTAGAGTGCTGTCGGGTCCTGGAGTATTCTGTAGGGTTCCAGAGGGGCTCGTAAGGTTCCGTCGAAATCCGTAGGCTTCCCTAGGGGCCCGTGGAGTCCCGTAGATTTCCGTAGGGACCTGTAGGGTTCTGTAAGTGCCCGCAGGGGTTGGTAGGCTCTTGTAGGGTGCCATAAGTTTCCAGAGGGTTGTGTAGGGTTCCGTAGGGGCCTGTGGTGTTTCCTAGGGGCCTGTAGAGTCTCGTAGAGTTCCGTAGGGTCCTGTAGGTTTCCATAAGCGCCTGCAGAGGTCTGAAGGGGCCCGTACTGTTCCGTAAGGATCCATAGGGCTCCGTAGAGCTTCGTAGGTTCCCTAGAGGCCTTTAGAGTACCGCAGGAGCCAGTAGTGTTCTCTAGGGGCCCGTAGGGTTCCTTCCATAGGGGCTGGCAGTGTTCCGTAGGGTCCTCTAGGGTTGAGTAAGTGCCCGCAGGAGTCTGTAGGAGTCTGTGGGATTCTGTAAGGTTCCGGAGGGTTCTTCAGGGTTCCGTAGGGGCCCCTAGAGTTCCATAGTGGCTGGTAAAGTTCCGTAGGGCCCTGTACCGTTCCGTAACTGCCTGCAAGGGTCTCTAGGCTTCCGTAGGGGCTGGTAGGGTTCCATAAAGTTCCGTGGGTTCCTGCAGAGTTCTGCAAGTGCCCGCAAGGGCCTGTAGGGGCGCACAGTGTTTCTGTCAGGTTCCGTAGAGTTCCGTAGGGGCCATAGGTTTCCATAGTGGCTGGTAGTATTCCGTAGGGGTCTGTAGGGTTCCGTAGGCACCTGTAGGAGCCCATAGGGTTTTAGTGAGGTTGCGTTGTGTCGCTAAGGGTCTTGTAGAGTTCTGTCGGGTCCTGGAGTATTCTGTAGGGTTCCAGAGGGGCTGGTAGGGTTCCGTCAAAATCCGTAGGGTTCCCTTGGGGCCCATAGAGTCCCGTAGATTTCCGTAGGGACCTGTAGGGTTGTGTAAGTGCCCGCAGGGGTTGGTAGGAGCTTGTAGGGTGCCATAAGTTTCCAGAGGGTTGTGTAGGGTTCCGTAGGGGCCTGTGGTGTTCCCTAGGGGCCTGTAGAGTCTCGTACGGTTCCGTAGGGGCCTGTGGTGTTCCGTAGGGGCCTGTAGAGTCTCGTACAGTTCCGTAGGGTCCTGTAGGTTTCCATAAGCGCCCGCAGAGGTCTCAAGGGGCCCGTACTGTTCCGTAAGGATCCACAGGGCTCAGTAGAGCTTCGTAGGTTCCCTAGAGGCCTGTAGAGTACCGCAGGAGCCAGTAGTGTTCTGTAGAGGCCCGTAAGGTTCCTTCCGTAGGGGCTGGCAGTGTTCCGTAGGGGCCTGTAGGTTTGTGTAAGTGCCCGCAGGAGTCTGTAGGAATTCGTGGGATTCTGTAAGGTTCCGGAGGGTTCTGCAGGGTTCTGTAGGGGCCCGTAGAGTTCCGTAGTGGCTGGTAAAGTTCCGTAGGGCCCTGTGGGGTTCTGTATGGACCTGTAGCGTTCCGTAGGGGCCTGCAGGGTTCTGTAGGAGCCCATAGGGTTTTCGTGAGGTTCCGTTGTGTTGCTAAGGGTCTTGTAGAGTGCTGTCGGGTCCTGGAGTATTCTGTAGGGTTCCAGAGGGGCTCGTAAGGTTCCGTCGAAATCCGTAGGCTTCCCTAGGGGCCCGTGGAGTCCCGTAGATTTCTGTAGGGACCTGTAGGGTTCTGTATGGACCTGTAGCGTTCCGTAGGGGCCTGCAGGGTTCTGTAAGTGCCCGCAGGAGTCTGTAGGGTTCTGTAGGATTCCGTAGGTGCCTGCAGTGTTCTGTAGGAGCCCATGGGGTTTTCGTGAGGTTCCGTTGTGTCGCTAAGGGTCTTGTAGAGTTCTGTCGGGTCCTGGAGTATTCTGTAGGGTTCCAGAGGGGCTGGTAGGGTTCCGTCAAAATCTGTAGGGTTCCCTAGGGGCCCGTAGTGTCCCATAGATTTCCGTAGGGGCCTGTAGGGTTGTGTAAGTGCCCGCAGGGGTTGGTAGGAGCTTGTAGGGTGCCATAAGTTTCCAGAGGGTTGTGTAGGGTTCCGTAGGGGTCTGTGGTGTTCCCTAGGGGCCTGGAGAGTCTCGTACAGTTCCGTAGGGGCCTGTGGTTTTCCCTAGGGGCCTGTAGAGTCTTGTAGTGTTCTGTAGGGTCCTGTAGGTTTCCATAAGCGCCCGCAGAGGTCTGAAGGGGCCCGTACTGTTCCGTAAGGATCCACAGGGCTCCGTAGAGCTTCGTAGGTTCCCTAGAGGCCTGTAGAGTACCGCAGGAGCCAGTAGTGTTCTGTAGGGCCCCGTAGGGTTCCTTCCATAAGGGCTGGCAGTGTTCCGTAGGGTCCTCTAGGGTTGAGTAAGTGCCCGCAGGAGTCTGTAGGAATCCGTGGGATTCTGTAAGGTTCCGGAGGGTTCTGCAGGGTTCCGTAGGGGCCCGTAGAGTTCCGTAGTGGCTGGTAAAGTTCCATAGGGCCCTGTACCATTCGTAACTGCCTGCAAGGGTCTTTAGGCTTCCGTTGGGGCTGGTAGGGTTCCATAAAGTTCCGTGGGTTCCTGCAGAGTTCTGCAAGTGCCCGCAAGGGCCTGTAGGGGCGCACAATGTTTCTGTCAGGTTCCGTAGAGTTCCGTAGGGGCCATAGGTTTCCGTAGCGGCTGGTAGTATTCCGTAGGGGTCTGTAGGGTTCCGTAGGCACCTGCAGTGTTCTGTAGGAGCCCATAGGGTTTTCGTGAGGTTCCGTTGTGTTGCTAAGGGTCTTGTAGAGTGCTGTCGGGTCCTGGAGTATTCTGTAGGGTTCCAGAGGGGCTCGTAAGGTTCCGTCGAAATCCGTAGGCTTCCCTAGGGGCCCGTGGAGTCCCGTAGATTTCCGTAGGGACCTGTAGGGTTCTGTATGGACCTGTAGCGTTCCGTAGGGGCCTGCAGGGTTCTGTAAGTGCCCGCAGGAGTCTGTAGGGTTCTGTAGGATTCCGTAGGTGCCTGCAGTGTTCTGTAGGAGCCCATGGGGTTTTCGTGAGGTTCCGTTGTGTCGCTAAGGGTCTTGTAGAGTTCTGTCGGGTCCTGGAGTATTCTGTAGGGTTCCAGAGGGGCTCGTAGGGTTCCGTCAAAATCTGTAGGGTTCCCTAGGGGCCCGTAGTGTCCCATAGATTTCCGTAGGGGCCTGTAGGGTTGTGTAAGTGCCCGCAGGGGTTGGTAGGAGCTTGTAGGGTGCCATAAGTTTCCAGAGGGTTGTGTAGGGTTCCGTAGGGGTCTGTGGTGTTCCCTAGGGGCCTGTAGAGTCTCGTACGGTTCCGTAGGGGCCTGTGGTTTTCCCTAGGGGCCTGTAGAGTCTTGTAGTGTTCTGTAGGGTCCTGTAGGTTTCCATAAGCGCCCGCAGAGGTCTGAAGGGGCCCGTACTGTTCCGTAAGGATCCACAGGGCTCCGTAGAGCTTCGTAGGTTCCCTAGAGGCCTGTAGAGTACCGCAGGAGCCAGTAGTGTTCTGTAGGGCCCCGTAGGGTTCCTTCCATAAGGGCTGGCAGTGTTCCGTAGGGTCCTCTAGGGTTGAGTAAGTGCCCGCAGGAGTCTGTAGGAATCCGTGGGATTCTGTAAGGTTCCGGAGGGTTCTGCAGGGTTCCGTAGGGGCCCGTAGAGTTCCGTAGTGGCTGGTAAAGTTCCATAGGGCCCTGTACCATTCGTAACTGCCTGCAAGGGTCTTTAGGCTTCCGTTGGGGCTGGTAGGGTTCCATAAAGTTCCGTGGGTTCCTGCAGAGTTCTGCAAGTGCCCGCAAGGGCCTGTAGGGGCACACAATGTTTCTGTCAGGTTCCGTAGAGTTCCGTAGGGGCCATAGGTTTCCGTAGCGGCTGGTAGTATTCCGTAGGGGTCTGTAGGGTTCCGTAGGCACCTGCAGTGTTCTGTAGGAGCCCATGGGGTTTTCGTGAGGTTCCGTTGTGTCGCTAAGGGTCTTGTAGAGTGCTGTTGGGTCCTGGAGTATTCTGTAGGGTTCCAGAGGGGCTGGTAGGGTTCCGTCAAAATCCGTAGGGTTCCCTTGGGGCCCATAGAGTCCCATAGATTTCCGTAGGGACCTGTAGGGTTGTGTAAGTGCCCGCAGGGGTTGGTAGGAGCTTGTAGGGTGCCATAAGTTTCCAGAGGGTTGTGTAGGGTTCCGTAGGGGCCTGTGGTGTTCCCTAGGGGCCTGTAGAGTCTCGTACGGTTCCGTAGGGGCCTGTGGTGTTCCCTAGGGGCCTGTAGGTTTCCATAAGCGCCCGCAGAGGTCTCAAGGGGCCCGTACTGTTCCGTAAGGATCCACAGGGCTCAGTAGAGCTTCGTAGGTTCCCTAGAGGCCTGTAGAGTACCGCAGGAGCCAGTAGTGTTCTGTAGGGGCCCGTAAGGTTCCTTCCGTAGGGGCTGGCAGTGTTCCGTAGGGGCCTGTAGGTTTGTGTAAGTGCCCGCAGGAGTCTGTAGGAATTCGTGGGATTCTGTAAGGTTCCGGAGGGTTCTGCAGGGTTCTGTAGGGGCCCGTAGAGTTCCGTAGTGGCTGGTAAAGTTCCGTAGGGCCCTGTGGGGTTCTGTATGGACCTGTAGCGTTCCGTAGGGGCCTGCAGGGTTCTGTAAGTGCCCGCAGGTGTCTGTAGGGTTCTGTAGGATTCCGTAGGTGCCTGCAGTGTTCTGTAGGAGCCCATAGGGTTTTCGTGAGGTTCCGTTGTGTTGCTAAGGGTCTTGTAGAGTGCTGTCGGGTCCTGGAGTATTCTGTAGGGTTCCAGAGGGGCTCGTAAGGTTCCGTCGAAATCCATAGGCTTCCCTAGGGGCCCGTGGAGTCCCGTAGATTTCCGTAGGGACCTGTAGGGTTCTGTAAGTGCCCGCAGGGGTTGGTAGGATCTTGTAGGGTGCCATAAGTTTCCAGAGGGTTGTGTAGGGTTCCGTAGGGGCCTGTGGTGTTTCCTAGGGGCCTGTAGAGTCTCGTAGAGTTCCGTAGGGTCCTGTAGGTTTCCATAAGCGCCCGCAGAGGTCTGAAGGGGCCCGTACTGTTCCGTAAGGATCCACAGGGCTCAGTAGAGCTTCGTAGGTTCCCTAGAGGCCTGTAGAGTACCGCAGGAGCCAGTAGTGTTCTGTAGGGGCCCGTAAGGTTCCTTCCGTAGGGGCTGGCAGTGTTCCATAGGGGCCTGTAGGTTTGTGTAAGTGCCCGCAGGAGTCTGTAGGAATTCGTGGGATTCTGTAAGGTTCCGGAGGGTTCTGCAGGGTTCCGTAGGGGCCCCTAGAGTTCCATAGTGGCTGGTAAAGTTCCGTAGGGCCCTGTACCGTTCCGTAACTGCCTGCAAGGGTCTTTAGGCTTCCGTAGGGGCTGGGAGGGTTCCATAAAGTTCCGTGGGTTCCTGCAGAGTTCTGCAAGTGCCCGCAAGGGCCTGTAGGGGCGCACAATGTTTCTGTCAGGTTCCGTAGAGTTCCGTAGGGGCCATAGGTTTCCGTAGTGGCTGGTAGTATTCCGTAGGGGTCTGTAGGGTTCCGTAGGCACCTGCAGTGTTCTGTAGGAGCCCATAGGGTTTTAGTGAGGTTGCGTTGTGTCGCTAAGGGTCTTGTAGAGTTCTGTCGGGTCCTGGAGTATTCTGTAGGGTTCCAGAGGGGCTGGTAGGGTTCCGTCAAAATCCGTAGGGTTCCCTTGGGGCCCATAGAGTCCCGTAGATTTCCGTAGGGACCTGTAGGGTTGTGTAAGTGCCCGCAGGGGTTGGTAGGAGCTTGTAGGGTGCCATAAGTTTCCAGAGGGTTGTGTAGGGTTCCGTAGGGGCCTGTGGTGTTCCCTAGGGGCCTGGAGAGTCTCGTACGGTTCCGTAGGGGCCTGTGGTGTTCCCTAGGGGCCTGTAGAGTCTCGTACAGTTCCGTAGGGTCCTGTAGGTTTCCATAAGCGCCCGCAGAGGTCTCAAGGGGCCCGTACTGTTCCGTAAGGATCCACAGGGCTCAGTAGAGCTTCGTAGGTTCCCTAGAGGCCTGTAGAGTACCGCAGGAGCCAGTAGTGTTCTGTAGGGGCCCGTAAGGTTCCTTCCGTAGGGGCTGGCAGTGTTCCGTAGGGGCCTGTAGGTTTGTGTAAGTGCCCGCAGGAGTCTGTAGGAATTCGTGGGATTCTGTAAGGTTCCGGAGGGTTCTGCAGGGTTCTGTAGGGGCCCGTAGAGTTCCGTAGTGGCTGGTAAAGTTCCGTAGGGCCCTGTGGGGTTCTGTATGGACCTGTAGCGTTCCGTAGGGGCCTGCAGGGTTCTGTAAGTGCCCGCAGGTGTCTGTAGGGTTCTGTAGGATTCCGTAGGCGCCTGCAGTGTTCTGTAGGAGCCCATAGGGTTTTAGTGAGGTTCTGTTGTGTTGCTAAGGGTCTTGTAGAGTGCTGTCGGGTCCTGGAGTATTCTGTAGGGTTCCAGAGGGCCTCGTAAGGTTCCGTCGAAATCCGTAGGTTTCCCTAGGGGCCCGTGGAGTCCCGTAGATTTCCGTAGGGACCTGTAGGGTTCTGTATGGACCTGTAGCGTTCCGTAGGGACCTGCAGGGTTCTGTAATTGCCCGCAGGTGTCTGTAGGGTTCTGTAGGATTCCGTAGGTGCCTGCAGTGTTCTGTAGGAGCCCATAGGGTTTTCGTGAGGTTGCGTTGTGTCGCTAAGGGTCTTGTAGAGTTCTGTCGGGTCCTGGAGTATTCTGTAGGGTTCCAGAGGGGCTCGTAGGGTTCCGTCAAAATCCGTAGGGTTCCCTAGGGGCCCGTAGTGTCCCATAGATTTCCGTAGGGGCCTGTAGGGTTGTGTAAGTGCCCACAGGGGTTGGTAGGAGCTTGTAGGGTGCCATAAGTTTCCAGAGGGTTGTGTAGGGTTCCGTAGGGGCCTGTGGTGTTTCCTAGGGGCCTGTAGAGTCTCGTACAGTTCCGTAGGGTCCTGTAGGTTTCCATAAGCGCCCGCAGAGGTCTGAAGGGGCCCGTACTGTTCCGTAAGGATCCACAGGGCTCAGTAGAGCTTCGTAGGTTCCCTAGAGGCCTGTAGAGTACCGCAGGAGCCAGTAGTGTTCTGTAGGGGCCCGTAAGGTTCCTTCCGTAGGGGCTGGCAGTGTTCCGTAGGGGCCTGTAGGTTTGTGTAAGTGCCCGCAGGAGTCTGTAGGAATTCGTGGGATTCTGTAAGGTTCCGGAGGGTTCTGCAGGGTTCTGTAGGGGCCCGTAGAGTTCCGTAGTGGCTGGTAAAGTTCCGTAGGGCCCTGTGGGGTTCTGTATGGACCTGTAGCGTTCCGTAGGGGCCTGCAGGGTTCTGTAAGTGCCCGCAGGTGTCTGTAGGGTTCTGTAGGATTCCGTAGGTGCCTGCAGTGTTCTGTAGGAACCCATAGGGTTTTCGTGAGGTTCCGTTGTGTTGCTAAGGGTCTTGTAGAGTGCTGTCGGGTCCTGGAGTATTCTGTAGGGTTCCAGAGGGGCTCGTAAGGTTCCGTCGAAATCCGTAGGCTTCCCTAGGGGCCCGTGGAGTCCCGTAGATTTCCGTAGGGACCTGTAGGGTTCTGTAAGTGCCCGCAGGGGTTGGTAGGCTCTTGTAGGGTGCCATAAGTTTCCAGAGGGTTGTGTAGGGTTCCGTAGGGGCCTGTGGTGTTTCCTAGGGGCCTGTAGAGTCTCGTAGAGTTCCGTAGGGTCCTGTAGGTTTCCATAAGCGCCTGCAGAGGTCTGAAGGGGCCCGTACTGTTCCGTAAGGATCCATAGGGCTCCGTAGAGCTTCGTAGGTTCCCTAGAGGCCTTTAGAGTACCGCAGGAGCCAGTAGTGTTCTCTAGGGGCCCGTAGGGTTCCTTCCATAGGGGCTGGCAGTGTTCCGTAGGGTCCTCTAGGGTTGAGTAAGTGCCCGCAGGAGTCTGTAGGAGTCTGTGGGATTCTGTAAGGTTCCGGAGGGTTCTTCAGGGTTCCGTAGGGGCCCCTAGAGTTCCATAGTGGCTGGTAAAGTTCCGTAGGGCCCTGTACCGTTCCGTAACTGCCTGCAAGGGTCTCTAGGCTTCCGTAGGGGCTGGTAGGGTTCCATAAAGTTCCGTGGGTTCCTGCAGAGTTCTGCAAGTGCCCGCAAGGGCCTGTAGGGGCGCACAGTGTTTCTGTCAGGTTCCGTAGAGTTCCGTAGGGGCCATAGGTTTCCATAGTGGCTGGTAGTATTCCGTAGGGGTCTGTAGGGTTCCGTAGGCACCTGTAGGAGCCCATAGGGTTTTAGTGAGGTTGCGTTGTGTCGCTAAGGGTCTTGTAGAGTTCTGTCGGGTCCTGGAGTATTCTGTAGGGTTCCAGAGGGGCTGGTAGGGTTCCGTCAAAATCCGTAGGGTTCCCTTGGGGCCCATAGAGTCCCGTAGATTTCCGTAGGGACCTGTAGGGTTGTGTAAGTGCCCGCAGGGGTTGGTAGGAGCTTGTAGGGTGCCATAAGTTTCCAGAGGGTTGTGTAGGGTTCCGTAGGGGCCTGTGGTGTTCCCTAGGGGCCTGTAGAGTCTCGTACGGTTCCGTAGGGGCCTGTGGTGTTCCGTAGGGGCCTGTAGAGTCTCGTACAGTTCCGTAGGGTCCTGTAGGTTTCCATAAGCGCCCGCAGAGGTCTCAAGGGGCCCGTACTGTTCCGTAAGGATCCACAGGGCTCAGTAGAGCTTCGTAGGTTCCCTAGAGGCCTGTAGAGTACCGCAGGAGCCAGTAGTGTTCTGTAGAGGCCCGTAAGGTTCCTTCCGTAGGGGCTGGCAGTGTTCCGTAGGGGCCTGTAGGTTTGTGTAAGTGCCCGCAGGAGTCTGTAGGAATTCGTGGGATTCTGTAAGGTTCCGGAGGGTTCTGCAGGGTTCTGTAGGGGCCCGTAGAGTTCCGTAGTGGCTGGTAAAGTTCCGTAGGGCCCTGTGGGGTTCTGTATGGACCTGTAGCGTTCCGTAGGGGCCTGCAGGGTTCTGTAGGAGCCCATAGGGTTTTCGTGAGGTTCCGTTGTGTTGCTAAGGGTCTTGTAGAGTGCTGTCGGGTCCTGGAGTATTCTGTAGGGTTCCAGAGGGGCTCGTAAGGTTCCGTCGAAATCCGTAGGCTTCCCTAGGGGCCCGTGGAGTCCCGTAGATTTCCGTAGGGACCTGTAGGGTTCTGTATGGACCTGTAGCGTTCCGTAGGGGCCTGCAGGGTTCTGTAAGTGCCCGCAGGAGTCTGTAGGGTTCTGTAGGATTCCGTAGGTGCCTGCAGTGTTCTGTAGGAGCCCATGGGGTTTTCGTGAGGTTCCGTTGTGTCGCTAAGGGTCTTGTAGAGTTCTGTCGGGTCCTGGAGTATTCTGTAGGGTTCCAGAGGGGCTGGTAGGGTTCCGTCAAAATCTGTAGGGTTCCCTAGGGGCCCGTAGTGTCCCATAGATTTCCGTAGGGGCCTGTAGGGTTGTGTAAGTGCCCGCAGGGGTTGGTAGGAGCTTGTAGGGTGCCATAAGTTTCCAGAGGGTTGTGTAGGGTTCCGTAGGGGTCTGTGGTGTTCCCTAGGGGCCTGGAGAGTCTCGTACAGTTCCGTAGGGGCCTGTGGTTTTCCCTAGGGGCCTGTAGAGTCTTGTAGTGTTCTGTAGGGTCCTGTAGGTTTCCATAAGCGCCCGCAGAGGTCTGAAGGGGCCCGTACTGTTCCGTAAGGATCCACAGGGCTCCGTAGAGCTTCGTAGGTTCCCTAGAGGCCTGTAGAGTACCGCAGGAGCCAGTAGTGTTCTGTAGGGCCCCGTAGGGTTCCTTCCATAAGGGCTGGCAGTGTTCCGTAGGGTCCTCTAGGGTTGAGTAAGTGCCCGCAGGAGTCTGTAGGAATCCGTGGGATTCTGTAAGGTTCCGGAGGGTTCTGCAGGGTTCCGTAGGGGCCCGTAGAGTTCCGTAGTGGCTGGTAAAGTTCCATAGGGCCCTGTACCATTCGTAACTGCCTGCAAGGGTCTTTAGGCTTCCGTTGGGGCTGGTAGGGTTCCATAAAGTTCCGTGGGTTCCTGCAGAGTTCTGCAAGTGCCCGCAAGGGCCTGTAGGGGCGCACAATGTTTCTGTCAGGTTCCGTAGAGTTCCGTAGGGGCCATAGGTTTCCGTAGCGGCTGGTAGTATTCCGTAGGGGTCTGTAGGGTTCCGTAGGCACCTGCAGTGTTCTGTAGGAGCCCATAGGGTTTTCGTGAGGTTCCGTTGTGTTGCTAAGGGTCTTGTAGAGTGCTGTCGGGTCCTGGAGTATTCTGTAGGGTTCCAGAGGGGCTCGTAAGGTTCCGTCGAAATCCGTAGGCTTCCCTAGGGGCCCGTGGAGTCCCGTAGATTTCCGTAGGGACCTGTAGGGTTCTGTATGGACCTGTAGCGTTCCGTAGGGGCCTGCAGGGTTCTGTAAGTGCCCGCAGGAGTCTGTAGGGTTCTGTAGGATTCCGTAGGTGCCTGCAGTGTTCTGTAGGAGCCCATGGGGTTTTCGTGAGGTTCCGTTGTGTCGCTAAGGGTCTTGTAGAGTTCTGTCGGGTCCTGGAGTATTCTGTAGGGTTCCAGAGGGGCTCGTAGGGTTCCGTCAAAATCTGTAGGGTTCCCTAGGGGCCCGTAGTGTCCCATAGATTTCCGTAGGGGCCTGTAGGGTTGTGTAAGTGCCCGCAGGGGTTGGTAGGAGCTTGTAGGGTGCCATAAGTTTCCAGAGGGTTGTGTAGGGTTCCGTAGGGGTCTGTGGTGTTCCCTAGGGGCCTGTAGAGTCTCGTACGGTTCCGTAGGGGCCTGTGGTTTTCCCTAGGGGCCTGTAGAGTCTTGTAGTGTTCTGTAGGGTCCTGTAGGTTTCCATAAGCGCCCGCAGAGGTCTGAAGGGGCCCGTACTGTTCCGTAAGGATCCACAGGGCTCCGTAGAGCTTCGTAGGTTCCCTAGAGGCCTGTAGAGTACCGCAGGAGCCAGTAGTGTTCTGTAGGGCCCCGTAGGGTTCCTTCCATAAGGGCTGGCAGTGTTCCGTAGGGTCCTCTAGGGTTGAGTAAGTGCCCGCAGGAGTCTGTAGGAATCCGTGGGATTCTGTAAGGTTCCGGAGGGTTCTGCAGGGTTCCGTAGGGGCCCGTAGAGTTCCGTAGTGGCTGGTAAAGTTCCATAGGGCCCTGTACCATTCGTAACTGCCTGCAAGGGTCTTTAGGCTTCCGTTGGGGCTGGTAGGGTTCCATAAAGTTCCGTGGGTTCCTGCAGAGTTCTGCAAGTGCCCGCAAGGGCCTGTAGGGGCACACAATGTTTCTGTCAGGTTCCGTAGAGTTCCGTAGGGGCCATAGGTTTCCGTAGCGGCTGGTAGTATTCCGTAGGGGTCTGTAGGGTTCCGTAGGCACCTGCAGTGTTCTGTAGGAGCCCATGGGGTTTTCGTGAGGTTCCGTTGTGTCGCTAAGGGTCTTGTAGAGTGCTGTTGGGTCCTGGAGTATTCTGTAGGGTTCCAGAGGGGCTGGTAGGGTTCCGTCAAAATCCGTAGGGTTCCCTTGGGGCCCATAGAGTCCCATAGATTTCCGTAGGGACCTGTAGGGTTGTGTAAGTGCCCGCAGGGGTTGGTAGGAGCTTGTAGGGTGCCATAAGTTTCCAGAGGGTTGTGTAGGGTTCCGTAGGGGCCTGTGGTGTTCCCTAGGGGCCTGTAGAGTCTCGTACGGTTCCGTAGGGGCCTGTGGTGTTCCCTAGGGGCCTGTAGGTTTCCATAAGCGCCCGCAGAGGTCTCAAGGGGCCCGTACTGTTCCGTAAGGATCCACAGGGCTCAGTAGAGCTTCGTAGGTTCCCTAGAGGCCTGTAGAGTACCGCAGGAGCCAGTAGTGTTCTGTAGGGGCCCGTAAGGTTCCTTCCGTAGGGGCTGGCAGTGTTCCGTAGGGGCCTGTAGGTTTGTGTAAGTGCCCGCAGGAGTCTGTAGGAATTCGTGGGATTCTGTAAGGTTCCGGAGGGTTCTGCAGGGTTCTGTAGGGGCCCGTAGAGTTCCGTAGTGGCTGGTAAAGTTCCGTAGGGCCCTGTGGGGTTCTGTATGGACCTGTAGCGTTCCGTAGGGGCCTGCAGGGTTCTGTAAGTGCCTGCAGGTGTCTGTAGGGTTCTGTAGGATTCCGTAGGTGCCTGCAGTGTTCTGTAGGAGCCCATAGGGTTTTAGTGAGGTTCCGTTGTGTTGCTAAGGGTCTTGTAGAGTGCTGTCGGGTCCTGGAGTATTCTGTAGGGTTCCAGAGGGCCTCGTAAGGTTCCGTCGAAATCCGTAGGCTTCCCTAGGGGCCCGTGGAGTCCCGTAGATTTCCGTAGGGACCTGTAGGGTTCTGTAAGTGCCCGCAGGGGTTGGTAGGCTCTTGTAGGGTGCCATAAGTTTCCAGAGGGTTGTGTAGGGTTCCGTAGGGGCCTGTGGTGTTTCCTAGGGGCCTGTAGAGTCTCGTAGAGTTCCGTAGGGTCCTGTAGGTTTCCATAAGCGCCCGCAGAGCTCTCAAGGGGCCCGTACTGTTCCGTAAGGATCCACAGGGCTCAGTAGAGCTTCGTAGGTTCCCTAGAGGCCTGTAGAGTACCGCAGGAGCCAGTAGTGTTCTGTAGGGGCCCGTAGGGTTCCTTCCATAGGGGCTGGCAGTGTTCCGTAGGGTCCGCTAGGGTTGAGTAAGTGCCCGCAGGAGTCTGTAGGAGTCTGTGGGATTCTGTAAGGTTCCGGAGGGTTCTGCAGGGTTCCGTAGGGGCCCCTAGAGTTCCATAGTGGCTGGTAAAGTTCCGTAGGGCCCTGTACCGTTCCGTAACTGCCTGCAAGGGTCTTTAGGCTTCCGTAGGGGCTGGGAGGGTTCCATAAAGTTCCGTGGGTTCCTGCAGAGTTCTGCAAGTGCCCGCAAGGGCCTGTAGGGGCGCACAATGTTTCTGTCAGGTTCCGTAGAGTTCCGTAGGGGCCATAGGTTTCCGTAGTGGCTGGTAGTATTCCGTAGGGGTCTGTAGGGTTCCGTAGGCACCTGCAGTGTTCTGTAGGAGCCCATAGGGTTTTAGTGAGGTTGCGTTGTGTCGCTAAGGGTCTTGTAGAGTTCTGTCGGGTCCTGGAGTATTCTGTAGGGTTCCAGAGGGGCTGGTAGGGTTCCGTCAAAATCCGTAGGGTTCCCTTGGGGCCCATAGAGTCCCGTAGATTTCCGTAGGGACCTGTAGGGTTGTGTAAGTGCCCGCAGGGGTTGGTAGGAGCTTGTAGGGTGCCATAAGTTTCCAGAGGGTTGTGTAGGGTTCCGTAGGGGCCTGTGGTGTTCCCTAGGGGCCTGGAGAGTCTCGTACGGTTCCGTAGGGGCCTGTGGTGTTCCCTAGGGGCCTGTAGAGTCTCGTACAGTTCCGTAGGGTCCTGTAGGTTTCCATAAGCGCCCGCAGAGGTCTCAAGGGGCCCGTACTGTTCCGTAAGGATCCACAGGGCTCAGTAGAGCTTCGTAGGTTCCCTAGAGGCCTGTAGAGTACCGCAGGAGCCAGTAGTGTTCTGTAGGGGCCCGTAAGGTTCCTTCCGTAGGGGCTGGCAGTGTTCCGTAGGGGCCTGTAGGTTTGTGTAAGTGCCCGCAGGAGTCTGTAGGAATTCGTGGGATTCTGTAAGGTTCCGGAGGGTTCTGCAGGGTTCTGTAGGGGCCCGTAGAGTTCCGTAGTGGCTGGTAAAGTTCCGTAGGGCCCTGTGGGGTTCTGTATGGACCTGTAGCGTTCCGTAGGGGCCTGCAGGGTTCTGTAAGTGCCCGCAGGTGTCTGTAGGGTTCTGTAGGATTCCGTAGGCGCCTGCAGTGTTCTGTAGGAGCCCATAGGGTTTTAGTGAGGTTCTGTTGTGTTGCTAAGGGTCTTGTAGAGTGCTGTCGGGTCCTGGAGTATTCTGTAGGGTTCCAGAGGGCCTCGTAAGGTTCCGTCGAAATCCGTAGGTTTCCCTAGGGGCCCGTGGAGTCCCGTAGATTTCCGTAGGGACCTGTAGGGTTCTGTATGGACCTGTAGCGTTCCGTAGGGACCTGCAGGGTTCTGTAATTGCCCGCAGGTGTCTGTAGGGTTCTGTAGGATTCCGTAGGTGCCTGCAGTGTTCTGTAGGAGCCCATAGGGTTTTCGTGAGGTTGCGTTGTGTCGCTAAGGGTCTTGTAGAGTTCTGTCGGGTCCTGGAGTATTCTGTAGGGTTCCAGAGGGGCTCGTAGGGTTCCGTCAAAATCCGTAGGGTTCCCTAGGGGCCCGTAGTGTCCCATAGATTTCCGTAGGGGCCTGTAGGGTTGTGTAAGTGCCCACAGGGGTTGGTAGGAGCTTGTAGGGTGCCATAAGTTTCCAGAGGGTTGTGTAGGGTTCCGTAGGGGCCTGTGGTGTTTCCTAGGGGCCTGTAGAGTCTCGTACAGTTCCGTAGGGTCCTGTAGGTTTCCATAAGCGCCCGCAGAGGTCTGAAGGGGCCCGTACTGTTCCGTAAGGATCCACAGGGCTCAGTAGAGCTTCGTAGGTTCCCTAGAGGCCTGTAGAGTACCGCAGGAGCCAGTAGTGTTCTGTAGGGGCCCGTAAGGTTCCTTCCGTAGGGGCTGGCAGTGTTCCGTAGGGGCCTGTAGGTTTGTGTAAGTGCCCGCAGGAGTCTGTAGGAATTCGTGGGATTCTGTAAGGTTCCGGAGGGTTCTGCAGGGTTCTGTAGGGGCCCGTAGAGTTCCGTAGTGGCTGGTAAAGTTCCGTAGGGCCCTGTGGGGTTCTGTATGGACCTGTAGCGTTCCGTAGGGGCCTGCAGGGTTCTGTAAGTGCCCGCAGGTGTCTGTAGGGTTCTGTAGGATTCCGTAGGCGCCTGCAGTGTTCTGTAGGAGCCCATAGGGTTTTCGTGAGGTTCCGTTGTGTTGCTAAGGGTCTTGTAGAGTGCTGTCGGGTCCTGGAGTATTCTGTAGGGTTCCAGAGGGGCTCGTAAGGTTCCGTCGAAATCCGTAGGCTTCCCTAGGGGCCCGTGGAGTCCCGTAGATTTCCGTAGGGACCTGTAGGGTTCTGTAAGTGCCCGCAGGGGTTGGTAGGCTCTTGTAGGGTGCCATAAGTTTCCAGAGGGTTGTGTAGGGTTCCGTAGGGGCCTGTGGTGTTTCCTAGGGGCCTGTAGAGTCTCGTAGAGTTCCGTAGGGTCCTGTAGGTTTCCATAAGCGCCTGCAGAGGTCTGAAGGGGCCCGTACTGTTCCGTAAGGATCCATAGGGCTCCGTAGAGCTTCGTAGGTTCCCTAGAGGCCTTTAGAGTACCGCAGGAGCCAGTAGTGTTCTCTAGGGGCCCGTAGGGTTCCTTCCATAGGGGCTGGCAGTGTTCCGTAGGGTCCTCTAGGGTTGAGTAAGTGCCCGCAGGAGTCTGTAGGAGTCTGTGGGATTCTGTAAGGTTCCGGAGGGTTCTGCAGGGTTCCGTAGGGGCCCCTAGAGTTCCATAGTGGCTGGTAAAGTTCCGTAGGGCCCTGTACCGTTCCGTAACTGCCTGCAAGGGTCTTTAGGCTTCCGTAGGGGCTGGTAGGGTTCCATAAAGTTCCGTGGGTTCCTGCAGAGTTCTGCAAGTGCCCGCAAGGGCCTGTAGGGGCGCACAATGTTTCTGTCAGGTTCCGTAGAGTTCCGTAGGGGCCATAGGTTTCCGTAGTGGCTGGTAGTATTCCGTAGGGGTCTGTAGGGTTCCGTAGGCACCTGTAGGAGCCCATAGGGTTTTAGTGAGGTTCCGTTGTGTCGCTAAGGGTCTTGTAGAGTTCTGTCGGGTCCTGGAGTATTCTGTAGGGTTCCAGAGGGGCTGGTAGGGTTCCGTCAAAATCCGTAGGGTTCCCTTGGGGCCCATAGAGTCCCGTAGATTTCCGTAGGGACCTGTAGGGTTGTGTAAGTGCCCGCAGGGGTTGGTAGGAGATTGTAGGGTGCCATAAGTTTCCAGAGGGTTGTGTAGGGTTCCGTAGGGGCCTGTGGTGTTCCCTAGGGGCCTGTAGAGTCTCGTACGGTTCCGTAGGGGCCTGTGGTGTTCCGTAGGGGCCTGTAGAGTCTCGTACAGTTCCGTAGGGTCCTGTAGGTTTCCATAAGCGCCCGCAGAGCTCTCAAGGGGCCCGTACTGTTCCGTAAGGATCCACAGGGCTCAGTAGAGCTTCGTAGGTTCCCTAGAGGCCTGTAGAGTACCGCAGGAGCCAGTAGTGTTCTGTAGAGGCCCGTAAGGTTCCTTCCGTAGGGGCTGGCAGTGTTCCGTAGGGGCCTGTAGGTTTGTGTAAGTGCCCGCAGGAGTCTGTAGGAATTCGTGGGATTCTGTAAGGTTCCGGAGGGTTCTGCAGGGTTCTGTAGGGGCCCGTAGAGTTCCGTAGTGGCTGGTAAAGTTCCGTAGGGCCCTGTGGGGTTCTGTATGGACCTGTAGCGTTCCGTAGGGGCCTGCAGGGTTCTGTAGGAGCCCATAGGGTTTTCGTGAGGTTCCGTTGTGTTGCTAAGGGTCTTGTAGAGTGCTGTCGGGTCCTGGAGTATTCTGTAGGGTTCCAGAGGGGCTCGTACGGTTCCGTCGAAATCCGTAGGCTTCCCTAGGGGCCCGTGGAGTCCCGTAGATTTCCGTAGGGACCTGTAGGGTTCTGTATGGACCTGTAGCGTTCCGTAGGGGCCTGCAGGGTTCTGTAAGTGCCCGCAGGAGTCTGTAGGGTTCTGTAGGATTCCGTAGGTGCCTGCAGTGTTCTGTAGGAGCCCATGGGGTTTTCGTGAGGTTCCGTTGTGTCGCTAAGGGTCTTGTAGAGTGCTGTCGGGTCCTGGAGTATTCTGTAGGGTTCCAGAGGGGCTCGTAGGGTTCCGTCAAAATCTGTAGGGTTCCCTAGGGGCCCGTAGTGTCCCATAGATTTCCGTAGGGGCCTGTAGGGTTGTGTAAGTGCCCGCAGGGGTTGGTAGGAGCTTGTAGGGTGCCATAAGTTTCCAGAGGGTTGTGTAGGGTTCCGTAGGGGTCTGTGGTGTTCCCTAGGGGCCTGGAGAGTCTCGTACAGTTCCGTAGGGGCCTGTGGTTTTCCCTAGGGGCCTGTAGAGTCTTGTAGTGTTCTGTAGGGTCCTGTAGGTTTCCATAAGCGCCCGCAGAGGTCTGAAGGGGCCCGTACTGTTCCGTAAGGATCCACAGGGCTCAGTAGAGCTTCGTAGGTTCCCTAGAGGCCTGTAGAGTACCGCAGGAGCCAGTAGTGTTCTGTAGGGCCCCATAGGGTTCCTTCCATAAGGGCTGGCAGTGTTCCGTAGGGTCCTCTAGGGTTGAGTAAGTGCCCGCAGGAGTCTGTAGGAATCCGTGGGATTCTGTAAGGTTCCGGAGGGTTCTGCAGGGTTCCGTAGGGGCCCGTAGAGTTCCGTAGTGGCTGGTAAAGTTCCATAGGGCCCTGTACCATTCGTAACTGCCTGCAAGGGTCTTTAGGCTTCCGTAGGGGCTGGTAGGGTTCCATAAAGTTCCGTGGGTTCCTGCAGAGTTCTGCAAGTGCCCGCAAGGGCCTGTAGGGGCGCACAATGTTTCTGTCAGGTTCCGTAGAGTTCCGTAGGGGCCATAGGTTTCCGTAGCGGCTGGTAGTATTCCGTAGGGGTCTGTAGGGTTCCGTAGGCACCTGCAGTGTTCTGTAGGAGCCCATGGGGTTTTAGTGAGGTTCCGTTGTGTCGCTAAGGGTCTTGTAGAGTGCTGTTGGGTCCTGGAGTATTCTGTAGGGTTCCAGAGGGGCTGGTAGGGTTCCGTCAAAATCCGTAGGGTTCCCTTGGGGCCCATAGAGTCCCATAGATTTCCGTAGGGACCTGTAGGGTTGTGTAAGTGCCCGCAGGGTTTGGTAGGAGCTTGTAGGGTGCCATAAGTTTCCAGAGGGTTGTGTAGGGTTCCGTAGGGGCCTGTGGTGTTCCCTAGGGGCCTGTAGAGTCTCGTACAGTTCCGTAGGGGCCTGTGGTGTTCCCTAGGGGCCTGTAGGTTTCCATAAGCGCCCGCAGAGGTCTCAAGGGGCCCGTACTGTTCCGTAAGGATCCACAGGGCTCAGTAGAGCTTCGTAGGTTCCCTAGAGGCCTGTAGAGTACCGCAGGAGCCAGTAGTGTTCTGTAGGGGCCCGTAAGGTTCCTTCCGTAGGGGCTGGCAGTGTTCCGTAGGGGCCTGTAGGTTTGTGTAAGTGCCCGCAGGAGTCTGTAGGAATTCGTGGGATTCTGTAAGGTTCCGGAGGGTTCTGCAGGGTTCTGTAGGGGCCCGTAGAGTTCCGTAGTGGCTGGTAAAGTTCCGTAGGGCCCTGTGGGGTTCTGTATGGACCTGTAGCGTTCCGTAGGGGCCTGCAGGGTTCTGTAAGTGCCCGCAGGTGTCTGTAGGGTTCTGTAGGATTCCGTAGGCGCCTGCAGTGTTCTGTAGGAGCCCATAGGGTTTTCGTGAGGTTCCGTTGTGTTGCTAAGGGTCTTGTAGAGTGCTGTCGGGTCCTGGAGTATTCTGTAGGGTTCCAGAGGGGCTCGTAAGGTTCCGTCGAAATCCGTAGGCTTCCCTAGGGGCCCGTGGAGTCCCGTAGATTTCCGTAGGGACCTGTAGGGTTCTGTAAGTGCCCGCAGGGGTTGGTAGGCTCTTGTAGGGTGCCATAAGTTTCCAGAGGGTTGTGTAGGGTTCCGTAGGGGCCTGTGGTGTTTCCTAGGGGCCTGTAGAGTCTCGTAGAGTTCCGTAGGGTCCTGTAGGTTTCCATAAGCGCCCGCAGAGCTCTCAAGGGGCCCGTACTGTTCCGTAAGGATCCACAGGGCTCAGTAGAGCTTCGTAGGTTCCCTAGAGGCCTGTAGAGTACCGCAGGAGCCAGTAGTGTTCTGTAGGGGCCCGTAGGGTTCCTTCCATAGGGGCTGGCAGTGTTCCGTAGGGTCCGCTAGGGTTGAGTAAGTGCCCGCAGGAGTCTGTAGGAGTCTGTGGGATTCTGTAAGGTTCCGGAGGGTTCTGCAGGGTTCCGTAGGGGCCCCTAGAGTTCCATAGTGGCTGGTAAAGTTCCGTAGGGCCCTGTACCGTTCCGTAACTGCCTGCAAGGGTCTTTAGGCTTCCGTAGGGGCTGGGAGGGTTCCATAAAGTTCCGTGGGTTCCTGCAGAGTTCTGCAAGTGCCCGCAAGGGCCTGTAGGGGCGCACAATGTTTCTGTCAGGTTCCGTAGAGTTCCGTAGGGGCCATAGGTTTCCGTAGTGGCTGGTAGTATTCCGTAGGGGTCTGTAGGGTTCCGTAGGCACCTGCAGTGTTCTGTAGGAGCCCATAGGGTTTTAGTGAGGTTGCGTTGTGTCGCTAAGGGTCTTGTAGAGTTCTGTCGGGTCCTGGAGTATTCTGTAGGGTTCCAGAGGGGCTGGTAGGGTTCCGTCAAAATCCGTAGGGTTCCCTTGGGGCCCATAGAGTCCCGTAGATTTCCGTAGGGACCTGTAGGGTTGTGTAAGTGCCCGCAGGGGTTGGTAGGAGCTTGTAGGGTGCCATAAGTTTCCAGAGGGTTGTGTAGGGTTCCGTAGGGGCCTGTGGTGTTCCCTAGGGGCCTGTAGAGTCTCGTACGGTTCCGTAGGGGCCTGTGGTGTTCCGTAGGGGCCTGTAGAGTCTCGTACAGTTCCGTAGGGTCCTGTAGGTTTCCATAAGCGCCCGCAGAGGTCTCAAGGGGCCCGTACTGTTCCGTAAGGATCCACAGGGCTCAGTAGAGCTTCGTAGGTTCCCTAGAGGCCTGTAGAGTACCGCAGGAGCCAGTAGTGTTCTGTAGGGGCCCGTAAGGTTCCTTCCGTAGGGGCTGGCAGTGTTCCGTAGGGGCCTGTAGGTTTGTGTAAGTGCCCGCAGGAGTCTGTAGGAATTCGTGGGATTCTGTAAGGTTCCGGAGGGTTCTGCAGGGTTCTGTAGGGGCCCGTAGAGTTCCGTAGTGGCTGGTAAAGTTCTGTAGGGCCCTGTGGGTTTCTGTATGGACCTGTAGCATTCCGTAGGGGCCTGCAGGGTTCTGTAAGTGCCCGCAGGTGTCTGTAGGGTTCTGTAGGATTCCGTAGGCACCTGCAGTGTTCTGTAGGAGCCCATAGGGTTTTCGTGAGGTTCCGTTGTGTTGCTAAGGGTCTTGTAGAGTGCTGTCGGGTCCTGGAGTATTCTGTAGGGTTCCAGAGGGGCTCGTAAGGTTCCGTCGAAATCCGTAGGCTTCCCTAGGGGCCCGTGGAGTCCCGTAGATTTCCGTAGGGGCCTGTAGGGTTGTGTAAGTGCCCGCAGGGTTTGGTAGGAGTTTGTAGGGTGCCATAAGTTTCCAGAGGGTTGTGTAGGGTTCCGTAGGGGTCTGTGGTGTTCCCTAGGGGCCTGGAGAGTCTCGTACAGTTCCGTAGGGGCCTGTGGTTTTCCCTAGGGGCCTGTAGAGTCTTGTAGTGTTCTGTAGGGTCCTGTAGGTTTCCATAAGCACCCGCAGAGGTCTGAAGGGGCCCGTACTGTTCCGTAAGGATCCATAGGGCTCCGTAGAGCTTCGTAGGTTCCCTAGAGGCCTGTAGAGTACCGCAGGAGCCAGTAGTGTTCTGTAGGGCCCCGTAGGGTTCCTTCCATAAGGGCTGGCAGTGTTCCGTAGGGTCCGCTAGGGTTGAGTAAGTGCCCGCAGGAGTCTGTAGGAATCCGTGGGATTCTGTAGGGTTCCGGAGGGTTCTGCAGGGTTCCGGAGGGGCCCCTAGAGTTCCATAGTGGCTGGTAAAGTTCCGTAGGGCCCTGTACCATTCGTAACTGCCTGCAAGGGTCTTTAGGCTTCCGTAGGGGCTGGTAGGGTTCTATAAAGTTCCGTGGGTTCCTGCAGAGTTCTGCAAGTGCCCGCAAGGGCCTGTAGGGGCGCACAGTGTTTCTGTCAGGTTCCGTAGAGTTCCGTAGGGGCCATAGGTTTCCGTAGCGGCTGGTAGTATTCCGTAGGGGTCTGTAGGGTTCCGTTGGCACCTGCAGTGTTCTGTAGGAGCCCATAGGGTTTTAGTGAGGTTCCGTTGTGTTGCTAAGGGTCTTGTAGAGTGCTGTCGGGTCCTGGAGTATTCTGTAGGGTTCCAGAGGGGCTGGTAGGGTTCCGTCAAAATCCGTAGGGTTCCCTTGGGGCCCATAGAGTCCCGTAGATTTCCGTAGGGACCTGTAGGGTTGTGTAAGTGCCTGCAGGGGTTGGTAGGAGCTTGTAGGGTGCCATAAGTTTCCAGAGGGTTGTGTAGGGTTCCGTAGGGGCCTGTGGTGTTCCCTAGGTGCCTGTAGAGTCTCGTACAGTTCCGTAGGGTCCTGTAGGTTTCCATAAGCGCCCGCAGAGGTCTGAAGGGGCCCGTACTGTTCCGTAAGGATCCACAGGGCTCAGTAGAGCTTCGTAGGTTCCCTAGAGGCCTGTAGAGTACCGCAGGAGCCAGTAGTGTTCTGTAGGGGCCCGTAAGGTTCCTTCCGTAGGGGCTGGCAGTGTTCCATAGGGGCCTGTAGGTTTGTGTAAGTGCCCGCAGGAGTCTGTAGGAATTCGTGGGATTCTGTAAGGTTCCGGAGGGTTCTGCAGGGTTCTGTAGGGGCCCGTAGAGTTCCGTAGTGGCTGGTAAAGTTCCGTAGGGCCCTGTGGGGTTCTGTATGGACCTGTAGCGTTCCGTAGGGGCCTGCAGGGTTCTGTAAGTGCCCGCAGGTGTCTGTAGGGTTCTGTAGGATTCCGTAGGCGTCTGCAGTGTTCTGTAGGAGCCCATAGGGTTTTCGTGAGGTTCCGTTGTGTTGCTAAGGGTCTTGTAGAGTGCTGTCGGGTCCTGGAGTATTCTGTAGGGTTCCAGAGGGGCTCGTAAGGTACAGTCGAAATCCGTAGGCTTCCCTAGGGGCCCGTGGAGTCCCGTAGATTTCCGTAGGGGCCTGTAGGGTTGTGTAAGTGCCCGCAGGGTTTGGTAGGAGTTTGTAGGGTGCCATAAGTTTCCAGAGGGTTGTGTAGGGTTCCGTAGGGGCCTGTGGTGTTTCCTAGGGGCCTGTGGAGTCTCGTACAGTTCCGTAGGGGCCTGTGGTTTTCCCTAGGGGCCTGTAGAGTCTTGTAGTGTTCTGTAGGGTCCTGTAGGTTTCCATAAGCGCCCGCAGAGGTCTCAAGGGGCCCGTACTGTTCCGTAAGGATCCACAGGGCTCCATAGAGCTTCGTAGGTTCCCTAGAGGCCTGTAGAGTACCGCAGGAGCCAGTAGTGTTCTGTAGGGGCCCGTAGGGTTCCTTCCATAGGGGCTGGCAGTGTTCTGTAGGGTCCGCTAGGGTTGAGTAAGTGCCCGCAGGAGTCTGTAGGAGTCTGTGGGATTCTGTAAGGTTCCGGAGGGTTCTGCAGGGTTCCGTAGGGGCCCCTAGAGTTCCATAGTGGCTGGTAAAGTTCCGTAGGGCCCTGTACCGTTCCGTAACTGCCTGCAAGGGTCTTTAGGCTTCCGTAGGGGCTGGGAGGGTTCCATAAAGTTCCGTGGGTTCCTGCAGAGTTCTGCAAGTGCCCGCATAAGGCCTGTAGGGGCGCACAATGTTTCTGTCAGGTTCCGTAGAGTTCCGTAGGGGCCATAGGTTTCCGTAGTGGCTGGTAGTATTCCGTAGGGGTCTGTAGGGTTCTGTAGGCACCTGTAGGAGCCCATAGGGTTTTAGTGAGGTTGCGTTGTGTCGCTAAGGGTCTTGTAGAGTTCTGTCGGGTCCTGGAGTATTCTGTAGGGTTCCAGAGGGGCTGGTAGGGTTCCGTCAAAATCCGTAGGGTTCCCTTGGGGCCCATAGAGTCCCGTAGATTTCCGTAGGGACCTGTAGGGTTGTGTAAGTGCCCGCAGGGGTTGGTAGGAGCTTGTAGGGTGCCATAAGTTTCCAGAGGGTTGTGTAGGTTCCAGAGGGTTCCGTAGGGGCCTGTGGTGTTCCCTAGGGGCCTGTAGAGTCTCGTACGGTTCCGTAGGGGCCTGTGGTGTTCCCTAGGGGCCTGTAGAGTCTCGTACAGTTCCGTAGGGTCCTGTAGGTTTCCATAAGCGCCCGCAGAAGTCTCAAGGGGCCCGTACTGTTCCGTAAGGATCCACAGGGCTCAGTAGAGCTTCGTAGGTTCCCTAGAGGCCTGTAGAGTACCGCAGGAGCCAGTAGTGTTCTGTAGGGGCCCGTAGGGTTCCTTCCGTAGGGGCTGGCAGTGTTCCATAGGGGCCTGTAGGTTTGTGTAAGTGCCCGCAGGAGTCTGTAGGAATTCGTGGGATTCTGTAAGGTTCCGGAGGGTTCTGCAGGGTTCTGTAGGGGCCCGTAGAGTTCCGTAGTGGCTGGTAAAGTTCCGTAGGGCCCTGTGGGGTTCTGTATGGACCTGTAGCGTTCCATAGGGGCCTGCAGG
This sequence comes from Numenius arquata, assembly GCF_964106895.1. Classification (NCBI taxonomy): domain Eukaryota; kingdom Metazoa; phylum Chordata; class Aves; order Charadriiformes; family Scolopacidae; genus Numenius; species Numenius arquata. The sequence goes on from NW_027415083.1 coordinate 31,959, forward strand.
GTTCTGTAAGTGCCCGCAGGTGTCTGTAGGGTTCTGTAGGATTCCGTAGGCGCCTGCAGTGTTCTGTAGGAGCCCATAGGGTTTTCGTGAGGTTCCGTTGTGTTGCTAAGGGTCTTGTAGAGTGCTGTCGGGTCCTGGAGTATTCTGTAGGGTTCCAGAGGGCCTCGTAAGGTTCCGTCGAAATCCGTAGGCTTCCCTAGGGGCCCGTGGAGTCCCGTAGATTTCCGTAGGGACCTGTAGGGTTCTGTAAGTGCCCGCAGGGGTTGGTAGGCTCTTGTAGTGTGCCATAAGTTTCCAGAGGGTTGTGTAGGGTTCCGTAGGGGCCTGTGGTGTTTCCTAGGGGCCTGTAGAGTCTCGTAGAGTTCTGTAGGGTCCTGTAGGTTTCCATAAGCGCCCGCAGAGGTCTGAAGGGGCCCGTACTGTTCCGTAAGGATCCACAGGGCTCCATAGAGCTTCGTAGGTTCCCTAGAGGCCTGTAGAGTACCGCAGGAGCCAGTAGTGTTCTGTAGGGGCCCGTAGGGTTCCTTCCATAGGGGCTGGCAGTGTTCTGTAGGGTCCGCTAGGGTTGAGTAAGTGCCCGCAGGAGTCTGTAGGAGTCTGTGGGATTCTGTAGGGTTCCGGAGGGTTCTGCAGGGTTCCGTAGGGGCCCCTAGAGTTCCATAGTGGCTGGTAAAGTTCCGTAGGGTCCTGTACCGTTCCGTAACTGCCTGCAAGGGTCTTTAGGCTTCCGTAGGGGCTGGTAGGGTTCCATAAAGTTCCGTGGGTTCCTGCAGAGTTCTGCAAGTGCCCGCAAGGGCCTGTAGGGGCGCACAATGTTTCTGTCAGGTTCCGTAGAGTTCCGTAGGGGCCATAGGTTTCCGTAGTGGCTGGTAGTATTCCGTAGGGGTCTGTAGGGTTCCGTAGGCACCTGTAGGAGCCCATAGGGTTTTAGTGAGGTTGCGTTGTGTCGCTAAGGGTCTTGTAGAGTTCTGTCGGGTCCTGGAGTATTCTGTAGGGTTCCAGAGGGGCTGGTAGGGTTCCGTCAAAATCCGTAGGGTTCCCTAGGGGCCCATAGAGTCCCGTAGATTTCCGTAGGGACCTGTAGGGTTTTGTAAGTGCCCGCAGGGGTTGGTAGGAGCTTGTAGGGTGCCATAAGTTTCCAGAGGGTTGTGTAGGGTTCCGTAGGGGCTTGTGGTGTTCCCTAGGGGCCTGTAGAGTCTCGTACGGTTCCGTAGGGGCCTGTGGTGTTCCGTAGGGGCCTGTAGAGTCTCGTACAGTTCCGTAGGGTCCTGTAGGTTTCCATAAGCGCCCGCAGAAGTCTCAAGGGGCCCGTACTGTTCCGTAAGGATCCACAGGGCTCAGTAGAGCTTCGTAGGTTCCCTAGAGGCCTGTAGAGTACCGCAGGAGCCAGTAGTGTTCTGTAGGGGCCCGTAGGGTTCCTTCCGTAGGGGCTGGCAGTGTTCCATAGGGGCCTGTAGGTTTGTGTAAGTGCCCGCAGGAGTCTGTAGGAATTCGTGGGATTCTGTAAGGTTCCGGAGGGTTCTGCAGGGTTCTGTAGGGGCCCGTAGAGTTCCGTAGTGGCTGGTAAAGTTCCGTAGGGCCCTGTGGGGTTCTGTATGGACCTGTAGCGTTCCGTAGGGGCCTGCAGGGTTCTGTAAGTGCCCGCAGGTGTCTGTAGGGTTCTGTAGGATTCCGTAGGCGCCTGCAGTGTTCTGTAGGAGCCCATAGGGTTTTCGTGAGGTTCCGTTGTGTTGCTAAGGGTCTTGTAGAGTGCTGTCGGGTCCTGGAGTATTCTGTAGGGTTCCAGAGGGCCTCGTAAGGTTCCGTCGAAATCCGTAGGCTTCCCTAGGGGCCCGTGGAGTCCCGTAGATTTCCGTAGGGACCTGTAGGGTTCTGTAAGTGCCCGCAGGGGTTGGTAGGAGCTTGTAGGGTGCCATAAGTTTCCAGAGGGTTGTGTAGGGTTCCGTAGGGGCTTGTGGTGTTCCCTAGGGGCCTGTAGACTCTCGTACGGTTCCGTAGGGGCCTGTGGTGTTCCGTAGGGGCCTGTAGAGTCTCGTACAGTTCCGTAGGGTCCTGTAGGTTTCCATAAGCGCCCGCAGAGGTCTCAAGGGGCCCGTACTGTTCCGTAAGGATCCACAGGGCTCAGTAGAGCTTCGTAGGTTCCCTAGAGGCCTGTAGAGTACCGCAGGAGCCAGTAGTGTTCTGTAGGGGCCCGTAAGGTTCCTTCCGTAGGGGCTGGCAGTGTTCCATAGGGGCCTGTAGGTTTGTGTAAGTGCCCGCAGGAGTCTGTAGGAATTCGTGGGATTCTGTAAGGTTCCGGAGGGTTCTGCAGGGTTCTGTAGGGGCCCGTAGAGTTCCGTAGTGGCTGGTAAAGTTCCGTAGGGCCCTGTGGGGTTCTGTATGGACCTGTAGCGTTCCGTAGGGGCCTGCAGGGTTCTGTAAGTGCCCGCAGGTGTCTGTAGGGTTCTGTAGGATTCCGTAGGCGTCTGCAGTGTTCTGTAGGAGCCCATAGGGTTTTCGTGAGGTTCCGTTGTGTTGCTAAGGGTCTTGTAGAGTGCTGTCGAGTCCTGGAGTATTCTGTAGGGTTCCAGAGGGGCTCGTAAGGTTCCGTCGAAATCCGTAGGCTTCCCTAGGGGCCCGTGGAGTCCCATAGATTTCCGTAGGGACCTGTAGGGTTCTGTATGGACCTGTAGGGTTCCGTAGGGGCCTGCAGTGTTCTGTAAGTGCCCGCAGGTGTCTGTAGGGTTCTGTAGGATTCCGTAGGTGCCTGCAGTGTTCTGTAGGAGCCCATAGGGTTTTCGTGAGGTTCCGTTGTGTTGCTAAGGGTCTTGTAGAGTGCTGTCGGGTCCTGGAGTATTCTGTAGGGTTCCAGAGGGGCTCGTAGGGTTCCGTCAAAATCTGTAGGGTTCCCTAGGGGCCCATAGTGTCCCATAGATTTCTGTAGGGGCCTGTAGGGTTGTGTAAGTGCCCGCAGGGTTTGGTAGGAGCTTGTAGGGTGCCATAAGTTTCCAGAGGGTTGTGTAGGGTTCCGTAGGGGCCTGTGGTGTTCCCTAGGGGCCTGGAGAGTCTCGTACAGTTCCGTAGGGGCCTGTGGTTTTCCCTAGGGGCCTGTAGAGTCTTGTAGTGTTCTGTAGGGTCCTGTAGGTTTCCATAAGCACCCACAGAGGTCTCAAGGGGCCCGTACTGTTCCGTAAGGATCCATAGGGCTCCGTAGAGCTTCGTAGGTTCCCTAGAGGCCTGTAGAGTACCGCAGGAGCCAGTAGTGTTCTGTAGGGGCCCGTAAGGTTCCTTCCGTAGGGGCTGGCAGTGTTCCGTAGGGGCCTGTAGGTTTGTGTAAGTGCCCGCAGGAGTCTGTAGGAATTCGTGGGATTCTGTAAGGTTCCGGAGGGTTCTGCAGGGTTCCGTAGGGGCCCGTAGAGTTCCGTAGTGGCTGGTAAAGTTCCGTAGGGCCCTGTACCATTCGTAACTGCCTGCAAGGGTCTTTAGGCTTCCGTAGGGGCTGGTAGGGTTCTGTAAAGTTCCGTGGGTTCCTGCAGAGTTCTGCAAGTGCCCGCAAGGGCCTGTAGGGGCGCACAATGTTTCTGTCAGGTTCCGTAGAGTTCCGTAGGGGCCATAGGTTTCCGTAGTGGCTGGTAGTATTCCGTAGGGGTCTGTAGGGTTCCGTAGGCACCTGTAGGAGCCCATAGGGTTTTAGTGAGGTTCCGTTGTGTCGCTAAGGGTCTTGTAGAGTTCTGTCGGGTCCTGGAGTATTCTGTAGGGTTCCAGAGGGGCTGGTAGGGTTCCGTCAAAATCCGTAGGGTTCCCTAGGGGCCCATAGAGTCCCGTAGATTTCCGTAGGGACCTGTAGGGTTTTGTAAGTGCCCGCAGGGGTTGGTAGGAGCTTGTAGGGTGCCATAAGTTTCCAGAGGGTTGTGTAGGGTTCCGCAGGGGCTTGTGGTGTTCCCTAGGGGCCTGTAGAGTCTCGTACGGTTCCGTAGGGGCCTGTGGTGTTCCGTAGGGGCCTGTAGAGTCTCGTACAGTTCCGTAGGGTCCTGTAGGTTTCCATAAGCGCCCGCAGAGGTCTCAAGGGGCCCGTACTGTTCCGTAAGGATCCACAGGGCTCAGTAGAGCTTCGTAGGTTCCCTAGAGGCCTGTAGAGTACCGCAGGAGCCAGTAGTGTTCTGTAGGGGCCCGTAAGGTTCCTTCCGTAGGGGCTGGCAGTGTTCCATAGGGGCCTGTAGGTTTGTGTAAGTGCCCGCAGGAGTCTGTAGGAATTCGTGGGATTCTGTAAGGTTCCGGAGGGTTCTGCAGGGTTCTGTAGGGGCCCGTAGAGTTCCGTAGTGGCTGGTAAAGTTCCGTAGGGCCCTGTGGGGTTCTGTATGGACCTGTAGCGTTCCGTAGGGGCCTGCAGGGTTCTGTAAGTGCCCGCAGGTGTCTGTAGGGTTCTGTAGGATTCCGTAGGCGTCTGCAGTGTTCTGTAGGAGCCCATAGGGTTTTCGTGAGGTTCCGTTGTGTTGCTAAGGGTCTTGTAGAGTGCTGTCGGGTCCTGGAGTATTCTGTAGGGTTCCAGAGGGGCTCGTAAGGTTCCGTCGAAATCCGTAGGCTTCCCTAGGGGCCCGTGGAGTCCCATAGATTTCCGTAGGGACCTGTAGGGTTCTGTATGGACCTGTAGGGTTCCGTAGGGGCCTGCAGTGTTCTGTAAGTGCCCGCAGGTGTCTGTAGGGTTCTGTAGGATTCCGTAGGTGCCTGCAGTGTTCTGTAGGAGCCCATAGGGTTTTCGTGAGGTTCCGTTGTGTTGCTAAGGGTCTTGTAGAGTGCTGTCGGGTCCTGGAGTATTCTGTAGGGTTCCAGAGGGGCTGGTAGGGTTCCGTCAAAATCCGTAGGGTTCCCTAGGGGCCCATAGAGTCCCGTAGATTTCCGTAGGGACCTGTAGGGTTGTGTAAGTGCCCGCAGGGGTTGGTAGGAGCTTGTAGGGTGCCATAAGTTTCCAGAGGGTTGTGTAGGGTTCCGTAGGGGCCTGTGGTGTTTCCTAGGGGCCTGTAGAGTCTCGTACAGTTCCGTAGGGGCCTGTGGTTTTCCCTAGGGGCCTGTAGAGTCTTGTAGTGTTCTGTAGGGTCCTGTAGGTTTCCATAAGCGCCCGCAGAGGTCTCAAGGGGCCCGTACTGTTCCGTAAGGATCCACAGGGCTCCATAGAGCTTCGTAGGTTCCCTAGAGGCCTGTAGAGTACCGCAGGAGCCAGTAGTGTTCTGTAGGGGCCTGTAGGGTTCCTTCCATAGGGGCTGGCAGTGTTCTGTAGGGTCCGCTAGGGTTGAGTAAGTGCCCGCAGGAGTCTGTAGGAGTCTGTGGGATTCTGTAAGGTTCCGGAGGGTTCTGCACGGTTCCGTAGGGGCCCCTAGAGTTCCATAGTGGCTGGTAAAGTTCCGTAGGGCCCTGTACCGTTCCGTAACTGCCTGCAAGGGTCTTTAGGCTTCCGTAGGGGCTGGTAGGGTTCCATAAAGTTCCGTGGGTTCCTGCAGAGTTCTGCAAGTGCCCGCAAGGGCCTGTAGGGGCGCACAATGTTTCTGTCAGGTTCCGTAGAGTTCCGTAGGGGCCATAGGTTTCCGTAGTGGCTGGTAGTATTCCGTAGGGGTCTGTAGGGTTCCGTAGGCACCTGTAGGAGCCCATAGGGTTTTAGTGAGGTTGCGTTGTGTCGCTAAGGGTCTTGTAGAGTTCTGTCGGGTCCTGGAGTATTCTGTAGGGTTCCAGAGGGGCTGGTAGGGTTCCGTCAAAATCCGTAGGGTTCCCTAGGGGCCCATAGAGTCCCGTAGATTTCCGTAGGGACCTGTAGGGTTTTGTAAGTGCCCGCAGGGGTTGGTAGGAGCTTGTAGGGTGCCATAAGTTTCCAGAGGGTTGTGTAGGGTTCCGTAGGGGCCTGTGGTGTTCCCTAGGGGCCTGTAGAGTCTCGTACGGTTCCGTAGGGGCCTGTGGTGTTCCGTAGGGGCCTGTAGAGTCTCGTACAGTTCCGTAGGGTCCTGTAGGTTTCCATAAGCGCCCGCAGAAGTCTCAAGGGGCCCGTACTGTTCCGTAAGGATCCACAGGGCTCAGTAGAGCTTCGTAGGTTCCCTAGAGGCCTGTAGAGTACCGCAGGAGCCAGTAGTGTTCTGTAGGGGCCCGTAGGGTTCCTTCCGTAGGGGCTGGCAGTGTTCCGTAGGGGCCTGTAGGTTTGTGTAAGTGCCCGCAGGAGTCTGTAGGAATTCGTGGGATTCTGTAAGGTTCCGGAGGGTTCTGCAGGGTTCTGTAGGGGCCCGTAGAGTTCCGTAGTGGCTGGTAAAGTTCCGTAGGGCCCTGTGGGGTTCTGTATGGACCTGTAGCGTTCCGTAGGGGCCTGCAGGGTTCTGTAAGTGCCCGCAGGTGTCTGTAGGGTTCTGTAGGATTCCGTAGGCGCCTGCAGTGTTCTGTAGGAGCCCATAGGGTTTTCGTGAGGTTCCGTTGTGTTGCTAAGGGTCTTGTAGAGTGCTGTCGGGTCCTGGAGTATTCTGTAGGGTTCCAGAGGGCCTCGTAAGGTTCCGTCGAAATCCGTAGGCTTCCCTAGGGGCCCGTGGAGTCCCGTAGATTTCCGTAGGGACCTGTAGGGTTCTGTATGGACCTGTAGGGTTCCGTAGGGGCCTGCAGTGTTCTGTAAGTGCCCGCAGGTGTCTGTAGGGTTCTGTAGGATTCCGTAGGTTCCTGCAGTGTTCTGTAGGAGCCCATGGGGTTTTCGTGAGGTTCCGTTGTGTTGCTAAGGGTCTTGTAGAGTGCTGTCGGGTCCTGGAGTATTCTGTAGGGTTCCAGAGGGGCTCGTAGGGTTCCGTCAAAATCTGTAGGGTTCCCTAGGGGCCCGTAGTGTCCCATAGATTTCTGTAGGGGCCTGTAGGGTTGTGTAAGTGCCCGCAGGGTTTGGTAGGAGTTTGTAGGGTGCCATAAGTTTCCAGAGGGTTGTGTAGGGTTCCGTAGGGGTCTGTGGTGTTCCCTAGGGGCCTGGAGAGTCTCGTACAGTTCCGTAGGGGCCTGTGGTTTTCCCTAGGGGCCTGTAGAGGCTTGTAGTGTTCTGTAGGGTCCTGTAGGTTTCCATAAGCACCCACAGAGGTCTGAATGGGCCCGTACTGTTCCGTAAGGATCCATAGGGCTCCGTAGAGCTTCGTAGGTTCCCTAGAGGCCTGTAGAGTACCGCAGGAGCCAGTAGTGTTCTGTAGGGGCCCGTAGGGTTCCTTCCGTAGGGGCTGGCAGTGTTCCGTAGGGTCCTCTAGGGTTGAGTAAGTGCCCGCAGGAGTCTGTAGGAATCCGTGGGATTCTGTAGGGTTCCGGAGGGTTCTGCAGGGTTCCGTAGGGGCCCGTAGAGTTCCGTAGTGGCTGGTAAAGTTCCGTAGGGCCCTGTACCATTCGTAACTGCCTGCAAGGGTCTTTAGGCTTCCGTAGGGGCTGGTAGGGTTCTGTAAAGTTCCGTGGGTTCCTGCAGAGTTCTGCAAGTGCCCGCAAGGGCCTGTAGGGGCGCACAATGTTTCTGTCAGGTTCCGTAGAGTTCCGTAGGGGCCATAGGTTTCCGTAGTGGCTGGTAGTATTCCGTAGGGGTCTGTAGGGTTCCGTAGGCACCTGTAGGAGCCCATAGGGTTTTAGTGAGGTTCCGTTGTGTCGCTAAGGGTCTTGTAGAGTTCTGTCGGGTCCTGGAGTATTCTGTAGGGTTCCAGAGGGGCTGGTAGGGTTCCGTCAAAATCCGTAGGGTTCCCTAGGGGCCCATAGAGTCCCGTAGATTTCCGTAGGGACCTGTAGGGTTTTGTAAGTGCCCGCAGGGGTTGGTAGGAGCTTGTAGGGTGCCATAAGTTTCCAGAGGGTTGTGTAGGGTTCCGTAGGGGCCTGTGGTGTTCCCTAGGGGCCTGTAGAGTCTCGTACGGTTCCGTAGGGGCCTGTGGTGTTCCGTAGGGGCCTGTAGAGTCTCGTACAGTTCCGTAGGGTCCTGTAGGTTTCCATAAGCGCCCGCAGAGGTCTCAAGGGGCCCGTACTGTTCCGTAAGGATCCACAGGGCTCAGTAGAGCTTCGTAGGTTCCCTAGAGGCCTGTAGAGTACCGCAGGAGCCAGTAGTGTTCTGTAGGGGCCCGTAAGGTTCCTTCCGTAGGGGCTGGCAGTGTTCCATAGGGGCCTGTAGGTTTGTGTAAGTGCCCGCAGGAGTCTGTAGGAATTCGTGGGATTCTGTAAGGTTCCGGAGGGTTCTGCAGGGTTCTGTAGGGGCCCGTAGAGTTCCGTAGTGGCTGGTAAAGTTCCGTAGGGCCCTGTGGGGTTCTGTATGGACCTGTAGCGTTCCGTAGGGGCCTGCAGGGTTCTGTAAGTGCCCGCAGGTGTCTGTAGGGTTCTGTAGGATTCCGTAGGCGTCTGCAGTGTTCTGTAGGAGCCCATAGGGTTTTCGTGAGGTTCCGTTGTGTTGCTAAGGGTCTTGTAGAGTGCTGTCGGGTCCTGGAGTATTCTGTAGGGTTCCAGAGGGGCTCGTACGGTTCCGTCGAAATCCGTAGGCTTCCCTAGGGGCCCGTGGAGTCCCATAGATTTCCGTAGGGACCTGTAGGGTTCTGTATGGACCTGTAGGGTTCCGTAGGGGCCTGCAGTGTTCTGTAAGTGCCCGCAGGTGTCTGTAGGGTTCTGTAGGATTCCGTAGGTGCCTGCAGTGTTCTGTAGGAGCCCATAGGGTTTTCGTGAGGTTCCGTTGTGTTGCTAAGGGTCTTGTAGAGTGCTGTCGGGTCCTGGAGTATTCTTTAGGGTTCCAGAGGGGCTCGTAGGGTTCCGTCAAAATCTGTAGGGTTCCCTAGGGGCCCGTAGTGTCCCATAGATTTCTGTAGGGGCCTGTAGGGTTGTGTAAGTGCCCGCAGGGTTTGGTAGGAGTTTGTAGGGTGCCATAAGTTTCCAGAGGGTTGTGTAGGGTTCCGTAGGGGTCTGTGGTGTTCCCTAGGGGCCTGGAGAGTCTCGTACAGTTCCGTAGGGGCCTGTGGTTTTCCCTAGGGGCCTGTAGAGGCTTGTAGTGTTCTGTAGGGTCCTGTAGGTTTCCATAAGCACCCACAGAGGTCTGAAGGGGCCCGTACTGTTCCGTAAGGATCCATAGGGCTCCGTAGAGCTTCGTAGGTTCCCTAGAGGCCTGTAGAGTACCGCAGGAGCCAGTAGTGTTCTGTAGGGGCCCGTAAGGTTCCTTCCGTAGGGGCTGGCAGTGTTCCGTAGGGGCCTGTAGGTTTGTGTAAGTGCCCGCAGGAGTCTGTAGGAATTCGTGGGATTCTGTAAGGTTCCGGAGGGTTCTGCAGGGTTCTGTAGGGGCCCGTAGAGTTCCGTAGTGGCTGGTAAAGTTCCGTAGGGCCCTGTGGGGTTCTGTATGGACCTGTAGCGTTCCGTAGGGGCCTGCAGGGTTCTGTAAGTGCTCGCAGGTGTCTGTAGGGTTCTGTAGGATTCCGTAGGTGCCTGCAGTGTTCTGTAGGAGCCCATAGGGTTTTCGTGAGGTTCCGTTGTGTTGCTAAGGGTCTTGTAGAGTGCTGTCGGGTCCTGGAGTATTCTGTAGGGTTCCAGAGGGGCTCGTAAGGTTCCGTCGAAATCCGTAGGCTTCCCTAGGGGCCCGTGGAGTCCCGTAGATTTCCGTAGGGACCTGTAGGGTTCTGTATGGACCTGTAGGGTTCCGTAGGGGCCTGCAGTGTTCTGTAAGTGCCCGCAGGTGTCTGTAGGGTTCTGTAGGATTCCGTAGGTTCCTGCAGTGTTCTGTAGGAGCCCATAGGGTTTTCGTGAGGTTCCGTTGTGTTGCTAAGGGTCTTGTAGAGTGCTGTCGGGTCCTGGAGTATTCTTTAGGGTTCCAGAGGGGCTCGTAGGGTTCCGTCAAAATCTGTAGGGTTCCCTAGGGGCCCGTAGTGTCCCATAGATTTCCGTAGGGGCCTGTAGGGTTGTGTAAGTGCCCGCAGGGTTTGGTAGGAGTTTGTAGGGTGCCATAAGTTTCCAGAGGGTTGTGTAGGGTTCCGTAGGGGTCTGTGGTGTTCCCTAGGGGCCTGGAGAGTCTCGTACAGTTCCGTAGGGGCCTGTGGTTTTCCCTAGGGGCCTGTAGAGGCTTGTAGTGTTCTGTAGGGTCCTGTAGGTTTCCATAAGCACCCACAGAGGTCTGAATGGGCCCGTACTGTTCCGTAAGGATCCATAAGGCTCCGTAGAGCTTCGTAGGTTCCCTAGAGGCCTGTAGAGTACCGCAGGAGCCAGTAGTGTTCTGTAGGGGCCCGTAGGGTTCCTTCCGTAGGGGCTGGCAGTGTTCCGTAGGGTCCTCTAGGGTTGAGTAAGTGCCCGCAGGAGTCTGTAGGAATCCGTGGGATTCTGTAGGGTTCCGGAGGGTTCTGCAGGGTTCCGTAGGGGCCCGTAGAGTTCCGTAGTGGCTGGTAAAGTTCCGTAGGGCCCTGTACCATTCATAACTGCCTGCAAGGGTCTTTAGGCTTCCGTAGGGGCTGGTAGGGTTCTGTAAAGTTCCGTGGGTTCCTGCAGAGTTCTGCAAGTGCCCGCAAGGGCCTGTAGGGGCGCACAGTGTTTCTGTCAGGTTCCGTAGAGTTCCGTAGGGGCCATAGGTTTCCGTAGTGGCTGGTAGTATTCCGTAGGGGTCTGTAGGGTTCCGTTGGCACCTGCAGTGTTCTGTAGGAGCCCATAGGGTTTTAGTGAGGTTCCGTTGTGTCGCTAAGGGTCTTGTAGAGTTCTGTCGGGTCCTGGAGTATTCTGTAGGGTTCCAGAGGGGCTGGTAGGGTTCCGTCAAAATCCGTAGGGTTCCCTTGGGGCCCATAGAGTCCCGTAGATTTCTGTAGGGACCTGTAGGGTTGTGTAAGTGCCCGCAGGGGTTGGTAGGAGCTTGTAGGGTGCCATAAGTTTCCAGAGGGTTGTGTAGGGTTCCGTAGGGGCCTGTGGTGTTCCCTAGGGGCCTGTAGAGTCTCGTACGGTTCCGTAGGGGCCTGTGGTGTTCCCTAGGGGCCTGTCGAGTCTCGTACAGTTCCGTAGGGTCCTGTAGGTTTCCATAAGCGCCCGCAGAGGTCTCAAGGGGCCCGTACTGTTCCGTAAGGATCCACAGGGCTCAGTAGAGCTTCGTAGGTTCCCTAGAGGCCTGTAGAGTACCGCAGGAGCCAGTAGTGTTCTGTAGGGGCCCGTAAGGTTCCTTCCGTAGGGGCTGGCAGTGTTCCGTAGGGGCCTGTAGGTTTGTGTAAGTGCCCGCAGGAGTCTGTAGGAATTCGTGGGATTCTGTAAGGTTCCGGAGGGTTCTGCAGGGTTCTGTAGGGGCCCGTAGAGTTCCGTAGTGGCTGGTAAAGTTCCGTAGGGCCCTGTGGGGTTCTGTATGGACCTGTAGCGTTCCGTAGGGGCCTGCAGGGTTCTGTAAGTGCCCGCAGGTGTCTGTAGGGTTCTGTAGGATTCCGTAGGTGCCTGCAGTGTTCTGTAGGAGCCCATAGGGTTTTCGTGAGGTTCCGTTGTGTTGCTAAGGGTCTTGTAGAGTGCTGTCGGGTCCTGGAGTATTCTGTAGGGTTCCAGAGGGGCTCGTAAGGTTCCGTCGAAATCCGTAGGCTTCCCTAGGGGCACGTGGAGTCCCGTAGATTTCCGTAGGGACCTGTAGGGTTCTGTAAGTGCCCGCAGGGGTTGGTAGGCTCTTGTAGGGTGCCATAAGTTTCCAGAGGGTTGTGTAGGGTTCCGTAGGGGCCTGTGGTGTTTCCTAGGGGCCTGTAGAGTCTCGTAGAGTTCTGTAGGGTCCTGTAGGTTTCCATAAGCGCCCGCAGAGGTCTGAAGGGGCCCGTACTGTTCCGTAAGGATCCACAGGGCTCAGTAGAGCTTCGTAGGTTCCCTAGAGGCCTGTAGAGTACTGCAGGAGCCAGTAGTGTTCTGTAGGGGCCCGTAGGGTTCCTTCCATAGGGGCTGGCAGTGTTCCGTAGGGTCCGCTAGGGTTGAGTAAGTGCCCGCAGGAGTCTGTAGGAGTCTGTGGGATTCTGTAAGGTTCCGGAGGGTTCTGCAGGGTTCCGTAGGGGCCCCTAGAGTTCCATAGTGGCTGGTAAAGTTCCGTAGGGTCCTGTACCGTTCCGTAACTGCCTGCAAGGGTCTTTAGGCTTCCGTAGGGGCTGGTAGGGTTCCATAAAGTTCCGTGGGTTCCTGCAGAGTTCTGCAAGTGCCCGCAAGGGCCTGTAGGGGCGCACAATGTTTCTGTCAGGTTCCGTAGAGTTCCGTAGGGGCCATAGGTTTCCGTAGTGGCTGGTAGTATTCCGTAGGGGTCTGTAGGGTTCCGTAGGCACCTGCAATGTTCTGTAGGAGCCCATAGGGTTTTAGTGAGGTTGCGTTGTGTCGCTAAGGGTCTTGTAGAGTTCTGTCGGGTCCTGGAGTATTCTGTAGGGTTCCAGAGGGGCTGGTAGGGTTCCGTCAAAATCCGTAGGGTTCCCTAGGGTCCGTAGAGTCCCGTAGATTTCCGTAGGGACCTGTAGGGTTGTGTAAGTGCCCGCAGGGGTTGGTAGGAGCTTGTAGGGTGCCATAAGTTTCCAGAGGGTTGTGTAGGGTTCCGTAGGGGCCTGTGGTGTTCCCTAGGGGCCTGTAGAGTCTCGTACGGTTCCGTAGGGGCCTGTGGTGTTCCCTAGGGGCCTGTCGAGTCTCGTACAGTTCCGTAGGGTCCTGTAGGTTTCCATAAGCGCCCGCAGAGGTCTCAAGGGGCCCGTACTGTTCCGCAAGGATCCACAGGGCTCAGTAGAGCTTCGTAGGTTCCCTAGAGGCCTGTAGAGTACCGCAGGAGCCAGTAGTGTTCTGTAGGGGCCCGTAAGGTTCCTTCCGTAGGGGCTGGCAGTGTTCCATAGGGGCCTGTAGGTTTGTGTAAGTGCCCGCAGGAGTCTGTAGGAATTCGTGGGATTCTGTAAGGTTCCGGAGGGTTCTGCAGGGTTCTGTAGGGGCCCGTAGAGTTCCGTAGTGGCTGGTAAAGTTCCGTAGGGCCCTGTGGGGTTCTGTATGGACCTGTAGCGTTCCGTAGGGGCCTGCAGGGTTCTGTAAGTGCCCGCAGGTGTCTGTAGGGTTCTGTAGGATTCCGTAGGCGTCTGCAGTGTTCTGTAGGAGCCCATAGGGTTTTCGTGAGGTTCCGTTGTGTTGCTAAGGGTCTTGTAGAGTGCTGTCGGGTCCTGGAGTATTCTGTAGGGTTCCAGAGGGGCTCGTAAGGTTCCGTCGAAATCCGTAGGCTTCCCTAGGGGCACGTGGAGTCCCGTAGATTTCCGTAGGGACCTGTAGGGTTCTGTAAGTGCCCGCAGGGGTTGGTAGGCTCTTGTAGGGTGCCATAAGTTTCCAGAGGGTTGTGTAGGGTTCCGTAGGGGCCTGTGGTGTTTCCTAGGGGCCTGTAGAGTCTCGTAGAGTTCTGTAGGGTCCTGTAGGTTTCCATAAGCGCCCGCAGAGGTCTCAAGGGGCCCGTACTGTTCCGTAAGGATCCACAGGGCTCAGTAGAGCTTCGTAGGTTCCCTAGAGGCCTGTAGAGTACTGCAGGAGCCAGTAGTGTTCTGTAGGGGCCCGTAGGGTTCCTTCCATAGGGGCTGGCAGTGTTCCGTAGGGTCCGCTAGGGTTGAGTAAGTGCCCGCAGGAGTCTGTAGGAGTCTGTGGGATTCTGTAAGGTTCCGGAGGGTTCTGCAGGGTTCCGTAGGGGCCCCTAGAGTTCCATAGTGGCTGGTAAAGTTCCGTAGGGTCCTGTACCGTTCCGTAACTGCCTGCAAGGGTCTTTAGGCTTCCGTAGGGGCTGGTAGGGTTCCATAAAGTTCCGTGGGTTCCTGCAGAGTTCTGCAAGTGCCCGCAAGGGCCTGTAGGGGCGCACAATGTTTCTGTCAGGTTCCGTAGAGTTCCGTAGGGGCCATAGGTTTCCGTAGTGGCTGGTAGTATTCCGTAGGGGTCTGTAGGGTTCCGTAGGCACCTGCAATGTTCTGTAGGAGCCCATAGGGTTTTAGTGAGGTTGCGTTGTGTCGCTAAGGGTCTTGTAGAGTTCTGTCGGGTCCTGGAGTATTCTGTAGGGTTCCAGAGGGGCTGGTAGGGTTCCGTCAAAATCCGTAGGGTTCCCTAGGGTCCGTAGAGTCCCGTAGATTTCCGTAGGGACCTGTAGGGTTGTGTAAGTGCCCGCAGGGGTTGGTAGGAGCTTGTAGGGTGCCATAAGTTTCCAGAGGGTTGTGTAGGGTTCCGTAGGGGCCTGTGGTGTTCCCTAGGGGCCTGTAGAGTCTCGTACGGTTCCGTAGGGGCCTGTGGTGTTCCCTAGGGGCCTGTCGAGTCTCGTACAGTTCCGTAGGGTCCTGTAGGTTTCCATAAGCGCCCGCAGAGGTCTCAAGGGGCCCGTACTGTTCCGTAAGGATCCACAGGGCTCAGTAGAGCTTCGTAGGTTCCCTAGAGGCCTGTAGAGTACCGCAGGAGCCAGTAGTGTTCTGTAGGGGCCCGTAAGGTTCCTTCCGTAGGGGCTGGCAGTGTTCCATAGGGGCCTGTAGGTTTGTGTAAGTGCCCGCAGGAGTCTGTAGGAATTCGTGGGATTCTGTAAGGTTCCGGAGGGTTCTGCAGGGTTCTGTAGGGGCCCGTAGAGTTCCGTAGTGGCTGGTAAAGTTCCGTAGGGCCCTGTGGGGTTCTGTATGGACCTGTAGCGTTCCGTAGGGGCCTGCAGGGTTCTGTAAGTGCCCGCAGGTGTCTGTAGGGTTCTGTAGGATTCCGTAGGCGTCTGCAGTGTTCTGTAGGAGCCCATAGGGTTTTCGTGAGGTTCCGTTGTGTTGCTAAGGGTCTTGTAGAGTGCTGTCGGGTCCTGGAGTATTCTGTAGGGTTCCAGAGGGGCTCGTAAGGTTCCGTCGAAATCCGTAGGCTTCCCTAGGGGCACGTGGAGTCCCGTAGATTTCCGTAGGGACCTGTAGGGTTCTGTAAGTGCCCGCAGGGGTTGGTAGGCTCTTGTAGGGTGCCATAAGTTTCCAGAGGGTTGTGTAGGGTTCCGTAGGGGCCTGTGGTGTTTCCTAGGGGCCTGTAGAGTCTCGTAGAGTTCCGTAGGGTCCTGTAGGTTTCCATAAGCGCCCGCAGAGCTCTCAAGGGGCCCGTACTGTTCCGTAAGGATCCACAGGGCTCAGTAGAGCTTCGTAGGTTCCCTAGAGGCCTGTAGAGTACCGCAGGAGCCAGTAGTGTTCTGTAGGGGCCCGTAGGGTTCCTTCCATAGGGGCTGGCAGTGTTCCGTAGGGTCCGCTAGGGTTGAGTAAGTGCCCGCAGGAGTCTGTAGGAGTCTGTGGGATTCTGTAAGGTTCCGGAGGGTTCTGCAGGGTTCCGTAGGGGCCCCTAGAGTTCCATAGTGGCTGGTAAAGTTCCGTAGGGCCCTGTACCGTTCCGTAACTGCCTGCAAGGGTCTTTAGGCTTCCGTAGGGGCTGGGAGGGTTCCATAAAGTTCCGTGGGTTCCTGCAGAGTTCTGCAAGTGCCCGCAAGGGCCTGTAGGGGCGCACAATGTTTCTGTCAGGTTCCGTAGAGTTCCGTAGGGGCCATAGGTTTCCGTAGTGGCTGGTAGTATTCCGTAGGGGTCTGTAGGGTTCCGTAGGCACCTGCAATGTTCTGTAGGAGCCCATAGGGTTTTAGTGAGGTTGCGTTGTGTCGCTAAGGGTCTTGTAGAGTTCTGTCGGGTCCTGGAGTATTCTGTAGGGTTCCAGAGGGGCTGGTAGGGTTCCGTCAAAATCCGTAGGGTTCCCTTGGGGCCCATAGAGTCCCGTAGATTTCCGTAGGGACCTGTAGGGTTGTGTAAGTGCCCGCAGGGGTTGGTAGGAGCTTGTAGGGTGCCATAAGTTTCCAGAGGGTTGTGTAGGGTTCCGTAGGGGCCTGTGGTGTTCCCTAGGGGCCTGTAGAGTCTCGTACGGTTCCGTAGGGGCCTGTGGTGTTCCCTAGGGGCCTGTCGAGTCTCGTACAGTTCCGTAGGGTCCTGTAGGTTTCCATAAGCGCCCGCAGAGGTCTCAAGGGGCCCGTACTGTTCCGTAAGGATCCACAGGGCTCAGTAGAGCTTCGTAGGTTCCCTAGAGGCCTGTAGAGTACCGCAGGAGCCAGTAGTGTTCTGTAGGGGCCCGTAAGGTTCCTTCCGTAGGGGCTGGCAGTGTTCCATAGGGGCCTGTAGGTTTGTGTAAGTGCCCGCAGGAGTCTGTAGGAATTCGTGGGATTCTGTAAGGTTCCGGAGGGTTCTGCAGGGTTCTGTAGGGGCCCGTAGAGTTCCGTAGTGGCTGGTAAAGTTCCGTAGGGCCCTGTGGGGTTCTGTATGGACCTGTAGCGTTCCGTAGGGGCCTGCAGGGTTCTGTAAGTGCCCGCAGGTGTCTGTAGGGTTCTGTAGGATTCCGTAGGCGCCTGCAGTGTTCTGTAGGAGCCCATAGGGTTTTCGTGAGGTTCCGTTGTGTTGCTAAGGGTCTTGTAGAGTGCTGTCGGGTCCTGGAGTATTCTGTAGGGTTCCAGAGGGGCTTGTAAGGTTCCGTCGAAATCCGTAGGCTTCCCTAGGAACCCGTGGAGTCCCGTAGATTTCCGTAGGGACCTGTAGGGTTCTGTAAGTGCCCGCAGGGGTTGGTAGGCTCTTGTAGGGTGCCATAAGTTTCCAGAGGGTTGTGTAGGGTTCCGTAGGGGCCGGTGGTGTTTCCTAGGAGCCTGTAGAGTCTCGTAGAGTTCTGTAGGGTCCTGTAGGTTTCCATAAGCGCCCGCAGAGGTCTCAAGGGGCCCGTACTGTTCCGTAAGGATCCACAGGGCTCCGTAGAGCTTCGTAGGTTCCCTAGAGGCCTGTAGAGTACCGCAGGAGCCAGTAGTGTTCTGTAGGGGCCCGTAGGGTTCCTTCCATAGGGGCTGGCAGTGTTCCGTAGGGTCCTCTAGGGTTGAGTAAGTGCCCGCAGGAGTCTGTAGGAGTCTGTGGGATTCTGTAAGGTTCCGGAGGGTTCTGCAGGGTTCCGTAGGGGCCCCTAGAGTTCCGTAGTGGCTGGTAAAGTTCCGTAGGGTCCTGTACCGTTCCGTAACTGCCTGTAAGGGTCTTTAGGCTTCCGTAGGTGCTGGTAGGGTTCTGTAAAGTTCCGTGGGTTCCTGCAGAGTTCTGCAAGTGCCCGCAAGGGCCTGTAGGGGCGCACAGTGTTGCTGTCAGGTTCCGTAGAGTTCCGTAGGGGCCATAGGTTTCCGTAGTGGCTGGTAGTATTCCGTAGGGGTCTGTAGGGTTCCGTAGGCACCTGCAATGTTCTGTAGGAGCCCATAGGGTTTTAGTGAGGTTGCGTTGTGTCGCTAAGGGTCTTGTAGAGTTCTGTCGGGTCCTGGAGTATTCTGTAGGGTTCCAGAGGGGCTGGTAGGGTTCCGTCAAAATCCGTAGGGTTCCCTTGGGGCCCATAGAGTCCCGTAGATTTCCGTAGGGACCTGTAGGGTTGTGTAAGTGCCCGCAGGGGTTGGTAGGAGCTTGTAGGGTGCCATAAGTTTCCAGAGGGTTGTGTAGGGTTCCGTAGGGGCCTGTGGTGTTCCCTAGGGGCCTGTAGAGTCTCGTACGGTTCCGTAGGGGCCTGTGGTGTTCCCTAGGGGCCTGTCGAGTCTCGTACAGTTCCGTAGGGTCCTGTAGGTTTCCATAAGCGCCCGCAGAGGTCTCAAGGGGCCCGTACTGTTCCGTAAGGATCCACAGGGCTCAGTAGAGCTTCGTAGGTTCCCTAGAGGCCTGTAGAGTACCGCAGGAGCCAGTAGTGTTCTGTAGGGGCCCGTAAGGTTCCTTCCGTAGGGGCTGGCAGTGTTCCATAGGGGCCTGTAGGTTTGTGTAAGTGCCCGCAGGAGTCTGTAGGAATTCGTGGGATTCTGTAAGGTTCCGGAGGGTTCTGCAGGGTTCTGTAGGGGCCCGTAGAGTTCCGTAGTGGCTGGTAAAGTTCCGTAGGGCCCTGTGGGGTTCTGTATGGACCTGTAGCGTTCCGTAGGGGCCTGCAGGGTTCTGTAAGTGCCCGCAGGTGTCTGTAGGGTTCTGTAGGATTCCGTAGGCGCCTGCAGTGTTCTGTAGGAGCCCATAGGGTTTTCGTGAGG
The DNA here is from genome assembly GCF_964106895.1 of Numenius arquata. Classification (NCBI taxonomy): domain Eukaryota; kingdom Metazoa; phylum Chordata; class Aves; order Charadriiformes; family Scolopacidae; genus Numenius; species Numenius arquata. Next base: position 49,921 of record NW_027415083.1, read on the forward strand.
TTCCGTTGTGTTGCTAAGGGTCTTGTAGAGTGCTGTCGGGTCCTGGAGTATTCTGTAGGGTTCCAGAGGGGCTTGTAAGGTTCCGTCGAAATCCGTAGGCTTCCCTAGGAACCCGTGGAGTCCCGTAGATTTCCGTAGGGACCTGTAGGGTTCTGTAAGTGCCCGCAGGGGTTTGTAGGCTCTTGTAGGGTGCCATAAGTTTCCAGAGGGTTGTGTAGGGTTCCGTAGGGGCCGGTGGTGTTTCCTAGGAGCCTGTAGAGTCTCGTAGAGTTCTGTAGGGTCCTGTAGGTTTCCATAAGCGCCCGCAGAGGTCTCAAGGGGCCCGTACTGTTCCGTAAGGATCCATAGGGCTCCGTAGAGCTTCGTAGGTTCCCTAGAGGCCTGTAGAGTACCGCAGGAGCCAGTAGTGTTCTGTAGGGGCCCGTAGGGTTCCTTCCATAGGGGCTGGCAGTGTTCCGTAGGGTCCTCTAGGGTTGAGTAAGTGCCCGCAGGAGTCTGTAGGAGTCTGTGGGATTCTGTAAGGTTCCGGAGGGTTCTGCAGGGTTCCGTAGGGGCCCCTAGAGTTCCGTAGTGGCTGGTAAAGTTCCGTAGGGTCCTGTACCGTTCCGTAACTGCCTGTAAGGGTCTTTAGGCTTCCGTAGGTGCTGGTAGGGTTCTGTAAAGTTCCGTGGGTTCCTGCAGAGTTCTGCAAGTGCCCGCAAGGGCCTGTAGGGGCGCACAGTGTTGCTGTCAGGTTCCGTAGAGTTCCGTAGGGGCCATAGGTTTCCGTAGCGGCTGGTAGTATTCCGTAGGGGTCTGTAGGGTTCCGTAGGCACCTGCAATGTTCTGTAGGAGCCCATAGGGTTTTAGTGAGGTTGCGTTGTGTCGCTAAGGGTCTTGTAGAGTTCTGTCGGGTCCTGGAGTATTCTGTAGGGTTCCAGAGGGGCTGGTAGGGTTCCGTCAAAATCCGTAGGGTTCCCTTGGGGCCCATAGAGTCCCGTAGATTTCCGTAGGGACCTGTAGGGTTGTGTAAGTGCCCGCAGGGGTTGGTAGGAGCTTGTAGGGTTCCATAAGTTTCCAGAGGGTTGTGTAGGGTTCCGTAGGGGCCTGTGGTGTTCCCTAGGGGCCTGTAGAGTCTCGTACGGTTCCGTAGGGGCCTGTGGTGTTCCCTAGGGGCCTGTCGAGTCTCGTACAGTTCCGTAGGGTCCTGTAGGTTTCCATAAGCGCCCGCAGAGGTCTCAAGGGGCCCGTACTGTTCCGTAAGGATCCACAGGGCTCAGTAGAGCTTCGTAGGTTCCCTAGAGGCCTGTAGAGTACCGCAGGAGCCAGTAGTGTTCTGTAGGGGCCCGTAAGGTTCCTTCCGTAGGGGCTGGCAGTGTTCCGTAGGGGCCTGTAGGTTTGTGTAAGTGCCCGCAGGAGTCTGTAGGAATTCGTGGGATTCTGTAAGGTTCCGGAGGGTTCTGCAGGGTTCTGTAGGGGCCCGTAGAGTTCCGTAGTGGCTGGTAAAGTTCCGTAGGGCCCTGTGGGGTTCTGTATGGACCTGTAGCGTTCCGTAGGGGCCTGCAGGGTTCTGTAAGTGCCCGCAGGTGTCTGTAGGGTTCTGTAGGATTCCGTAGGCGCCTGCAGTGTTCTGTAGGAGCCCATAGGGTTTTCGTGAGGTTCCGTTGTGTTGCTAAGGGTCTTGTAGAGTGCTGTCAGGTCCTGGAGTATTCTGTAGGGTTCCAGAGGGGCTGGTAGGGTTCCGTCAAAATCCGTAGGGTTCCCTTGGGGCCCATAGAGTCCCGTAGATTTCCGTAGGGACCTGTAGGGTTGTGTAAGTGCCCGCAGGGGTTGGTAGGAGCTTGTAGGGTGCCATAAGTTTCCAGAGGGTTGTGTAGGGTTCCGTAGGGGCCTGTGGTGTTCCCTAGGGGCCTGTAGAGTCTCGTACGCTTCCGTAGGGGCCTGTGGTGTTCCCTAGGGGCCTGTCGAGTCTCGTACAGTTCCGTAGGGTCCTGTAGGTTTCCATAAGCGCCCGCAGAGGTCTCAAGGGGCCCGTACTGTTCCGTAAGGATCCATAGGGCTCCGTAGAGCTTCGTAGGTTCCCTAGAGGCCTGTAGAGTACCGCAGGAGCCAGTAGTGTTCTGTAGGGCCCCGTAGGGTTCCTTCCATAGGGGCTGGCAGTGTTCCGTAGGGTCCTCTAGGGTTGAGTAAGTGCCCGCAGGAGTCTGTAGGAATCCGTGGGATTCTGTAGGGTTCCGGAGGGTTCTGCAGGGTTCTGTAGGGGCCCGTAGAGTTCCGTAGTGGCTGGTAAAGTTCCCTAGGGCCCTGTACCATTCATAACTGCCTGCAAGGGTCTTTAGGCTTCCGTAGGGGCTGGTAGGGTTCTGTAAAGTTCCGTGGGTTCCTGCAGAGTTCTGCAAGTGCCCGCAAGGGCCTGTAGGGGCGCACAGTGTTTCTGTCAGGTTCCGTAGAGTTCCGTAGGGGCCATAGGTTTCCGTAGTGGCTGGTAGTATTCCGTAGGGGTCTGTAGGGTTCCGTTGGCACCTGCAGTGTTCTGTAGGAGCCCATAGGGTTTTAGTGAGGTTGCGTTGTGTCGCTAAGGGTCTTGTAGAGTTCTGTCGGGTCCTGGAGTATTCTGTAGGGTTCCAGAGGGGCTGGTAGGGTTCCGTCAAAATCCGTAGGGTTCCCTTGGGGCCCATAGAGTCCCGTAGATTTCCGTAGGGACCTGTAGGGTTGTGTAAGTGCCCGCAGGGTTTGGTAGGAGCTTGTAGGGTGCCATAAGTTTCCAGAGGGTTGTGTAGGGTTCCGTAGGGGCCTGTGGTGTTCCCTAGGGGCCTGTAGAGTCTCGTACGGTTCCGTAGGGGCCTGTGGTGTTCCCTAGGGGCCTGTCGAGTCTCGTACAGTTCCGTAGGGTCCTGTAGGTTTCCATAAGCGCCCGCAGAGGTCTCAAGGGGCCCGTACTGTTCCGTAAGGATCCACAGGGCTCAGTAGAGCTTCGTAGGTTCCCTAGAGGCCTGTAGAGTACCGCAGGAGCCAGTAGTGTTCTGTAGGGGCCCGTAAGGTTCCTTCCGTAGGGGCTGGCAGTGTTCCATAGGGGCCTGTAGGTTTGTGTAAGTGCCCGCAGGAGTCTGTAGGAATTCGTGGGATTCTGTAAGGTTCCGGAGGGTTCTGCAGGGTTCTGTAGGGGCCCGTAGAGTTCCGTAGTGGCTGGTAAAGTTCCGTAGGGCCCTGTGGGGTTCTGTATGGACCTGTAGCGTTCCGTAGGGGCCTGCAGGGTTCTGTAAGTGCCCGCAGGTGTCTGTAGGGTTCTGTAGGATTCCGTAGGTGCCTGCAGTGTTCTGTAGGAGCCCATAGGGTTTTCGTGAGGTTCCGTTGTGTTGCTAAGGGTCTTGTAGAGTGCTGTCGGGTCCTGGAGTATTCTGTAGGGTTCCAGAGGGGCTGGTAGGGTTCCGTCAAAATCCGTAGGGTTCCCTTGGGGCCCATAGAGTCCCGTAGATTTCCGTAGGGACCTGTAGGGTTGTGTAAGTGCCCGCAGGGGTTGGTAGGAGCTTGTAGGGTGCCATAAGTTTCCAGAGGGTTGTGTAGGGTTCCGTAGGGGCTTGTGGTGTTCCCTAGGGGCCTGTAGAGTCTCGTACGCTTCCGTAGGGGCCTGTGGTGTTCCCTAGGGGCCTGTCGAGTCTCGTACAGTTCCGTAGGGTCCTGTAGGTTTCCATAAGCGCCCGCAGAGGTCTCAAGGGGCCCGTACTGTTCCGTAAGGATCCATAGGGCTCCGTAGAGCTTCGTAGGTTCCCTAGAGGCCTGTAGAGTACCGCAGGAGCCAGTAGTGTTCTGTAGGGCCCCGTAGGGTTCCTTCCATAGGGGCTGGCAGTGTTCCGTAGGGTCCTCTAGGGTTGAGTAAGTGCCCGCAGGAGTCTGTAGGAATCCGTGGGATTCTGTAGGGTTCCGGAGGGTTCTGCAGGGTTCTGTAGGGGCCCGTAGAGTTCCGTAGTGGCTGGTAAAGTTCCCTAGGGCCCTGTACCATTCATAACTGCCTGCAAGGGTCTTTAGGCTTCCGTAGGGGCTGGTAGGGTTCTGTAAAGTTCCGTGGGTTCCTGCAGAGTTCTGCAAGTGCCCGCAAGGGCCTGTAGGGGCGCACAGTGTTTCTGTCAGGTTCCGTAGAGTTCCGTAGGGGCCATAGGTTTCCGTAGTGGCTGGTAGTATTCCGTAGGGGTCTGTAGGGTTCCGTTGGCACCTGCAGTGTTCTGTAGGAGCCCATAGGGTTTTAGTGAGGTTGCGTTGTGTCGCTAAGGGTCTTGTAGAGTTCTGTCGGGTCCTGGAGTATTCTGTAGGGTTCCAGAGGGGCTGGTAGGGTTCCGTCAAAATCCGTAGGGTTCCCTTGGGGCCCATAGAGTCCCGTAGATTTCCGTAGGGACCTGTAGGGTTGTGTAAGTGCCCGCAGGGGTTGGTAGGAGCTTGTAGGGTGCCATAAGTTTCCAGAGGGTTGTGTAGGGTTCCGTAGGGGCCTGTGGTGTTCCCTAGGGGCCTGTAGAGTCTCGTACGGTTCCGTAGGGGCCTGTGGTGTTCCCTAGGGGCCTGTCGAGTCTCGTACAGTTCCGTAGGGTCCTGTAGGTTTCCATAAGCGCCCGCAGAGGTCTCAAGGGGCCCGTACTGTTCCGTAAGGATCCACAGGGCTCAGTAGAGCTTCGTAGGTTCCCTAGAGGCCTGTAGAGTACCGCAGGAGCCAGTAGTGTTCTGTAGGGGCCCGTAAGGTTCCTTCCGTAGGGGCTGGCAGTGTTCCATAGGGGCCTGTAGGTTTGTGTAAGTGCCCGCAGGAGTCTGTAGGAATTCGTGGGATTCTGTAAGGTTCCGGAGGGTTCTGCAGGGTTCTGTAGGGGCCCGTAGAGTTCCGTAGTGGCTGGTAAAGTTCCGTAGGGCCCTGTGGGGTTCTGTATGGACCTGTAGCGTTCCGTAGGGGCCTGCAGGGTTCTGTAAGTGCCCGCAGGTGTCTGTAGGGTTCTGTAGGATTCCGTAGGCGCCTGCAGTGTTCTGTAGGAGCCCATAGGGTTTTCGTGAGGTTCCGTTGTGTTGCTAAGGGTCTTGTAGAGTGCTGTCGGGTCCTGGAGTATTCTGTAGGGTTCCAGAGGGGCTGGTAGGGTTCCGTCAAAATCCGTAGGGTTCCCTTGGGGCCCATAGAGTCCCGTAGATTTCCGTAGGGACCTGTAGGGTTGTGTAAGTGCCCGCAGGGGTTGGTAGGAGCTTGTAGGGTGCCATAAGTTTCCAGAGGGTTGTGTAGGGTTCCGTAGGGGCTTGTGGTGTTCCCTAGGGGCCTGTAGAGTCTCGTACGGTTCCGTAGGGGCCTGTGGTGTTCCCTAGGGGCCTGTCGAGTCTCGTACAGTTCCGTAGGGTCCTGTAGGTTTCCATAAGCGCCCGCAGAGGTCTCAAGGGGCCCGTACTGTTCCGTAAGGATCCATAGGGCTCCGTAGAGCTTCGTAGGTTCCCTAGAGGCCTGTAGAGTACCGCAGGAGCCAGTAGTGTTCTGTAGGGCCCCGTAGGGTTCCTTCCATAGGGGCTGGCAGTGTTCCGTAGGGTCCTCTAGGGTTGAGTAAGTGCCCGCAGGAGTCTGTAGGAATCCGTGGGATTCTGTAGGGTTCCGGAGGGTTCTGCAGGGTTCTGTAGGGGCCCGTAGAGTTCCGTAGTGGCTGGTAAAGTTCCCTAGGGCCCTGTACCATTCATAACTGCCTGCAAGGGTCTTTAGGCTTCCGTAGGGGCTGGTAGGGTTCTGTAAAGTTCCGTGGGTTCCTGCAGAGTTCTGCAAGTGCCCGCAAGGGCCTGTAGGGGCGCACAGTGTTTCTGTCAGGTTCCGTAGAGTTCCGTAGGGGCCATAGGTTTCCGTAGTGGCTGGTAGTATTCCGTAGGGGTCTGTAGGGTTCCGTTGGCACCTGCAGTGTTCTGTAGGAGCCCATAGGGTTTTAGTGAGGTTGCGTTGTGTCGCTAAGGGTCTTGTAGAGTTCTGTCGGGTCCTGGAGTATTCTGTAGGGTTCCAGAGGGGCTGGTAGGGTTCCGTCAAAATCCGTAGGGTTCCCTTGGGGCCCATAGAGTCCCGTAGATTTCCGTAGGGACCTGTAGGGTTGTGTAAGTGCCCGCAGGGGTTGGTAGGAGCTTGTAGGGTGCCATAAGTTTCCAGAGGGTTGTGTAGGGTTCCGTAGGGGCCTGTGGTGTTCCCTAGGGGCCTGTAGAGTCTCGTACGGTTCCGTAGGGGCCTGTGGTGTTCCCTAGGGGCCTGTCGAGTCTCGTACAGTTCCGTAGGGTCCTGTAGGTTTCCATAAGCGCCCGCAGAGGTCTCAAGGGGCCCGTACTGTTCCGTAAGGATCCACAGGGCTCAGTAGAGCTTCGTAGGTTCCCTAGAGGCCTGTAGAGTACCGCAGGAGCCAGTAGTGTTCTGTAGGGGCCCGTAAGGTTCCTTCCGTAGGGGCTGGCAGTGTTCCGTAGGGGCCTGTAGGTTTGTGTAAGTGCTCGCAGGAGTCTGTAGGAATTCGTGGGATTCTGTAAGGTTCCGGAGGGTTCTGCAAGGTTCTGTAGGGGCCCGTAGAGTTCCGTAGTGGCTGGTAAAGTTCCGTAGGGCCCTGTGGGTTTCTGTATGGACCTGTAGCGTTCCGTAGGGGCCTGCAGGGTTCTGCAAGTGCCCGCAGGTGTCTGTAGAGTTCTGTAGGATTCCGTAGGTGCCTGCAGTGTTCTGTAGGAGCTCATAGGGTTTTCGTGAGGTTCCGTTGTGTTGCTAAGGGTCTTGTAGAGTGCTGTCGGGTCCTGGAGTATTCTGTAGGGTTCCAGAGGGGCTCGTAAGGTTCCGTCGAAATCCGTAGGCTTCCCTAGGGGCCCGTGGAGTCCCGTAGATTTCCGTAGGGACCTGTAGGGTTGTGTAAGTGCCCGCAGGGGTTGGTAGGCTCTTGTAGGGTGCCATAAGTTTCCAGAGGGTTGTGTAGGGTTCCGTAGGGGCCTGTGGTGTTTCCTAGGGGCCTGTAGAGTCTCGTAGAGTTCTGTAGGGTCCTGTAGGTTTCCATAAGCGCCCGCAGAGGTCTCAAGGGGCCCGTACTGTTCCGTAAGGATCCACAGGGCTCAGTAGAGCTTCGTAGGTTCCCTAGAGGCCTGTAGAGTACCGCAGGAGCCAGTAGTGTTCTGTAGGGGCCCGTAGGGTTCCTTCCGTAGGGGCTGGCAGTGTTCCGTAGGGTCCGCTAGGGTTGAGTAAGTGCCCGCAGGAGTCTGTAGGAGTCTGTGGGATTCTGTAAGGTTCCGGAGGGTTCTGCAGGGTTCCGTAGGGGCCCGTAGAGTTCCATAGTGGCTGGTAAAGTTCCGTAGGGTCCTGTACCGTTCCGTAACTGCCTGCAAGGGTCTTTAGGCTTCCGTAGGGGCTGGTAGGGTTCCATAAAGTTCCGTGGGTTCCTGCAGAGTTCTGCAAGTGCCCGCAAGGGCCTGTAGGGGCGCACAATGTTTCTGTCAGGTTCCGTAGAGTTCCGTAGGGGCCATAGGTTTCCGTAGTGGCTGGTAGTATTCCGTAGGGGTCTGTAGGGTTTCGTAGGCACCTGTAGGAGCCCATAGGGTTTTAGTGAGGTTCCGTTGTGTCGCTAAGGGTCTTGTAGAGTGCTGTCGGGTCCTGGAGTATTCTGTAGGGTTCCAGAGGGGCTGGTAGGGTTCCGTCAAAATCCATAGGGTTCCCTTGGGGCCCATAGAGTCCCGTAGATTTCCGTAGGGACCTGTAGGGTTGTGTAAGTGCCCGCAGGGGTTGGTAGGAGCTTGTAGGGTGCCATAAGTTTCCAGAGGGTTGTGTAGGGTTCCGTAGGGGCCTGTGGTGTTCCCTAGGGGCCTGGAGAGTCTCGTACGGTTCCGTAGGGGCCTGTGGTGTTCCCTAGGGGCCTGTCGAGTCTCGTACAGTTCCGTAGGGTCCTGTAGGTTTCCATAAGCGCCCGCAGAGGTCTCAAGGGGCCCGTACTGTTCCGTAAGGATCCACAGGGCTCAGTAGAGCTTCGTAGGTTCCCTAGAGGCCTGTAGAGTACCGCAGGAGCCAGTAGTGTTCTGTAGGGGCCCGTAAGGTTCCTTCCGTAGGGGCTGGCAGTGTTCCATAGGGGCCTGTAGGTTTGTGTAAGTGCCCGCAGGAGTCTGTAGGAATTCGTGGGATTCTGTAAGGTTCCGGAGGGTTCTGCAAGGTTCTGTAGGGGCCCGTAGAGTTCCGTAGTGGCTGGTAAAGTTCCGTAGGGCCCTGTGGGGTTCTGTATGGACCTGTAGCGTTCCGTAGGGGCCTGCAGGGTTCTGTAAGTGCCCGCAGGTGTCTGTAGGGTTCTGTAGGATTCCGTAGGTGCCTGCAGTGTTCTGTAGGAGCCCATAGGGTTTTCGTGAGGTTCCGTTGTGTTGCTAAGGGTCTTGTAGAGTGCTGTCGGGTCCTGGAGTATTCTGTAGGGTTCCAGAGGGGCTCGTAAGGTTCCGTCGAAATCCGTAGGCTTCCCTAGGGGCCCGTGGAGTCCCGTAGATTTCCGTAGGGACCTGTAGGGTTCTGTAAGTGCCCGCAGGGGTTGGTAGGATCTTGTTGGGTGCCATAAGTTTCCAGAGGGTTGTGTAGGGTTCCGTAGGGGCCGGTGGTGTTTCCTAGGAGCCTGTAGAGTCTCGTAGAGTTCTGTAGGGTCCTGTAGGTTTCCATAAGCGCCCACAGAGGTCTGAAGGGGCCCGTACTGTTCCGTAAGGATCCATAGGGCTCCGTAGAGCTTCGTAGGTTCCCTAGAGGCCTGTAGAGTACCGCAGGAGCCAGTAGTGTTCTGTAGGGGCCCGTAGGGTTCCTTCCATAGGGGCTGGCAGTGTTCCGTAGGGTCCTCCAGGGTTGAGTAAGTGCCCGCAGGAGTCTGTAGGAGTCTGTGGGATTCTGTAAGGTTCCGGAGGGTTCTGCAGGGTTCCGTAGGGGCCCCTAGAGTTCCATAGTGGCTGGTAAAGTTCCGTAGGGCCCTGTACCGTTCCGTAACTGCCTGCAAGGGTCTTTAGGCTTCCGTAGGGGCTGGTAGGGTTCCATAAAGTTCCGTGGGTTCCTGCAGAGTTCTGCAAGTGCCCGCAAGGGCCTGTAGGGGCGCACAATGTTTCTGTCAGGTTCCGTAGAGTTCCGTAGGGGCCATAGGTTTCCGTAGTGGCTGGTAGTATTCCGTAGGGGTCTGTAGGGTTCCGTAGGCACCTGCAGTGTTCTGTAGGAGCCCATAGGGTTTTAGTGAGGTTCCGTTGTGTCGCTAAGGGTCTTGTAGAGTTCTGTCGGGTCCTGGAGTATTCTGTAGGGTTCCAGAGGGCCTCGTAAGGTTCCGTCAAAATCCGTAGGGTTCCCTTGGGGCCCATAGAGTCCCGTAGATTTCCGTAGGGACCTGTAGGGTTGTGTAAGTGCCCGCAGGGGTTGGTAGGAGCTTGTAGGGTGCCATAAGTTTCCAGAGGGTTGTGTAGGGTTCCGTAGGGGCTTGTGGTGTTCCCTAGGGGCCTGTAGACTCTCGTACGGTTCCGTAGGGGCCTGTGGTGTTCCCTAGGGGCCTGTCGAGTCTCGTACAGTTCCGTAGGGTCCTGTAGGTTTCCATAAGCGCCCGCAGAGGTCTCAAGGGGCCCGTACTGTTCCGTAAGGATCCGCAGGGCTCAGTAGAGCTTCGTAGGTTCCCTAGAGGCCTGTAGAGTACCGCAGGAGCCAGTAGTGTTCTGTAGGGGCCCGTAAGGTTCCTTCCGTAGGGGCTGGCAGTGTTCCATAGGGGCCTGTAGGTTTGTGTAAGTGCCCGCAGGAGTCTGTAGGAATTCGTGGGATTCTGTAAGGTTCCGGAGGGTTCTGCAAGGTTCTGTAGGGGCCCGTAGAGTTCCGTAGTGGCTGGTAAAGTTCCGTAGGGCCCTGTGGGGTTCTGTATGGACCTGTAGCGTTCCGTAGGGGCCTGCAGGGTTCTGTAAGTGCCCGCAGGTGTCTGTAGGGTTCTGTAGGATTCCGTAGGTGCCTGCAGTGTTCTGTAGGAGCCCATAGGGTTTTCGTGAGGTTCCGTTGTGTTGCTAAGGGTCTTGTAGAGTGCTGTCGGGTCCTGGAGTATTCTGTAGGGTTCCAGAGGGGCTGGTTGGGTTCCGTCGAAATCCGTAGGCTTCCCTAGGGGCCCGTGGAGTCCCGTAGATTTCCGTAGGGACCTGTAGGGTTCTGTAAGTGCCCGCAGGGGTTGGTAGGATCTTGTTGGGTGCCATAAGTTTCCAGAGGGTTGTGTAGGGTTCCGTAGGGGCCGGTGGTGTTTCCTAGGAGCCTGTAGAGTCTCGTAGAGTTCTGTAGGGTCCTGTAGGTTTCCATAAGCGCCCACAGAGGTCTGAAGGGGCCCGTACTGTTCCGTAAGGATCCATAGGGCTCCGTAGAGCTTCATAGGTTCCCTAGAGGCCTGTAGAGTACCGCAGGAGCCAGTAGTGTTCTGTAGGGGCCCGTAGGGTTCCTTCCATAGGGGCTGGCAGTGTTCCGTAGGGTCCTCTAGGGTTGAGTAAGTGCCCGCAGGAGTCTGTAGGAGTCTGTGGGATTCTGTAAGGTTCCGGAGGGTTCTGCAGGGTTCCGTAGGGGCCCCTAGAGTTCCATAGTGGCTGGTAAAGTTCCGTAGGGCCCTGTACCGTTCCGTAACTGCCTGCAAGGGTCTTTAGGCTTCCGTAGGGGCTGGTAGGGTTCCATAAAGTTCCGTGGGTTCCTGCAGAGTTCTGCAAGTGCCCGCAAGGGCCTGTAGGGGCGCACAATGTTTCTGTCAGGTTCCGTAGAGTTCCGTAGGGGCCATAGGTTTCCGTAGTGACTGGTAGTATTCCGTAGGGGTCTGTAGGGTTCCGTAGGTGCCTGCAGTGTTCTGTAGGAGCCCATAGGGTTTTAGTGAGGTTCCGTTGTGTCGCTAAGGGTCTTGTAGAGTTCTGTCGGGTCCTGGAGTATTCTGTAGGGTTCCAGAGGGGCTGGTAGGGTTCCGTCAAAATCCGTAGGGTTCCCTTGGGGCCCATAGAGTCCCGTAGATTTCCGTAGGGACCTGTAGGGTTGTGTAAGTGCCCGCAGGGGTTGGTAGGAGCTTGTAGGGTGCCATAAGTTTCCAGAGGGTTGTGTAGGGTTCCGTAGGGGCCTGTGGTGTTCCCTAGGGGCCTGTAGAGTCTCGTACGGTTCCGTAGGGGCCTGTGGTGTTCCGTAGGGTCCTGTAGGTTTCCATAAGCGCCCGCAGAGGTCTCAAGGGGCCCGTACTGTTCCGTAAGGATCCACAGGGCTCAGTAGAGCTTCATAGGTTCCCTAGAGGCCTGTAGAGTACCGCAGGAGCCAGTAGTGTTCTGTAGGGGCCCGTAAGGTTCCTTCCGTAGGGGCTGGCAGTGTTCCGTAGGGGCCTGTAGGTTTGTGTAAGTGCCCGCAGCAGTCTGTAGGAATTCGTGGGATTCTGTAAGGTTCCGGAGGGTTCTGCAGGGTTCTGTAGGGGCCCGTAGAGTTCCGTAGTGGCTGGTAAAGTTCCGTAGGGCCCTGTGGGGTTCTGTATGGACCTGTAGCGTTCCGTAGGGGCCTGCAGGGTTCTGTAAGTGCCCGCAGGTGTCTGTAGGGTTCTGTAGGATTCCGTAGGTGCCTGCAGTGTTCTGTAGGAGCCCATAGGGTTTTAGTGAGGTTCCGTTGTGTCGCTAAGGGTCTTGTAGATTTCTGTCGGGTCCTGGAGTAATCTGTAGGGTTCCAGAGGGGCTGGTAGGGTTCCGTCAAAATCCGTAGGGTTCCCTTGGGGCCCATAGAGTCCCGTAGATTTCTGTAGGGACCTGTAGGGTTGTGTAAGTGCCCGCAGGGGTTGGTAGGAGCTTGTAGGGTGCCATAAGTTTCCAGAGGGTTGTGTAGGGTTCCGTAGGGGCCTGTGGTGTTCCCTAGGGGCCTGTAGAGTCTCGTACGGTTCCGTAGGGGCCTGTGGTGTTCCCTAGGGGCCTGTCGAGTCTCGTACAGTTCCGTAGGGTCCTGTAGGTTTCCATAAGCGCCCGCAGAGGTCTCAAGGGGCCCGTACTGTTCCGTAAGGATCCACAGGGCTCAGTAGAGCTTCGTAGGTTCCCTAGAGGCCTGTAGAGTACCGCAGGAGCCAGTAGTGTTCTGTAGGGGCCCGTAAGGTTCCTTCCGTAGGGGCTGGCAGTGTTCCGTAGGGGCCTGTAGGTTTGTGTAAGTGCTCGCAGGAGTCTGTAGGAATTCGTGGGATTCTGTAAGGTTCCGGAGGGTTCTGCAGGGTTCTGTAGGGGCCCGTAGAGTTCCGTAGTGGCTGGTAAAGTTCCGTAGGGCCCTGTGGGGTTCTGTATGGACCTGTAGCGTTCCGTAGGGGCCTGCAGGGTTCTGTAAGTGCCCGCAGGTGTCTGTAGGGTTCTGTAGGATTCCGTAGGTGCCTGCAGTGTTCTGTAGGAGCCCATAGGGTTTTCGTGAGGTTCCGTTGTGTTGCTAAGGGTCTTGTAGAGTGCTGTCGGGTCCTGGAGTATTCTGTAGGGTTCCAGAGGGGCTCGTAAGGTTCCATCGAAATCCGTAGGCTTCCCTAGGGGCACGTGGAGTCCCGTAGATTTCCGTAGGGACCTGTAGGGTTCTGTAAGTGCCCGCAGGGGTTAGTAGGATCTTGTTGGGTGCCATAAGTTTCCAGAGGGTTGTGTAGGGTTCCGTAGGGGCCTGTGGTGTTTCCTAGGGGCCTGTAGAGTCTCGTAGAGTTCTGTAGGGTCCTGTAGGTTTCCATAAGCGCCCGCAGAGGTCTCAAGGGGCCCGTACTGTTCCGTAAGGATCCACAGGGCTCAGTAGAGCTTCGTAGGTTCCCTAGAGGCCTGTAGAGTACCGCAGGAGCCAGTAGTGTTCTGTAGGGGCCTGTAGGGTTCCTTCCGTAGGGGCTGGCAGTGTTCCGTAGGGTCCTCTAGGGTTGAGTAAGTGCCCGCAGGAGTCTGTAGGAGTCTGTGGGATTCTGTAAGGTTCCGGAGGGTTCTGCAGGGTTCCGTAGGGGCCCGTAGAGTTCCATAGTGGCTGGTAAAGTTCCGTAGGGTCCTGTACCGTTCCGTAACTGCCTGCAAGGGTCTTTAGGCTTCCGCAGGGGCTGGTAGGGTTCCATAAAGTTCTGTGGGTTCCTGCAGAGTTCTGCAAGTGCCCGCAAGGGCCTGTAGGGGCGCACAATGTTTCTGTCAGGTTCCGTAGAGTTCCGTAGGGGCCATAGGTTTCCGTAGTGGCTGGTAGTATTCCGTAGGGGTCTGTAGGGTTCCGTAGGCACCTGTAGGAGCCCATAGGGTTTTAGTGAGGTTGCGTTGTGTCGCTAAGGGTCTTGTAGAGTTCTGTCGGGTCCTGGAGTATTCTGTAGGGTTCCAGAGGGGCTGGTAGGGTTCCGTCAAAATCCGTAGGGTTCCCTTGGGGCCCATAGAGTCCCGTAGATTTCCGTAGGGACCTGTAGGGTTGTGTAAGTGCCCGCAGGGGTTGGTAGGAGCTTGTAGGGTGCCATAAGTTTCCAGAGGGTTGTGTAGGGTTCCGTAGGGGCTTGTGGTGTTCCCTAGGGGCCTGTAGACTTTCGTACGGTTCCGTAGGGGCCTGTGGTGTTCCCTAGGGGCCTGTCGAGTCTCGTACAGTTCCGTAGGGTCCTGTAGGTTTCCATAAGCGCCCGCAGAGGTCTCAAGGGGCCCGTACTGTTCCGTAAGGATCCACAGGGCTCAGTAGAGCTTCGTAGGTTCCCTAGAGGCCTGTAGAGTACCGCAGGAGCCAGTAGTGTTCTGTAGGGGCCCGTAGGGTTCCTTCCATAGGGGCTGGCAGTGTTCCGTAGGGTCCTCTAGGGTTGAGTAAGTGCCCGCAGGAGTCTGTAGGAGTCTGTGGGATTCTGTAAGGTTCCGGAGGGTTCTGCAGGGTTCCGTAGGGGCCCCTAGAGTTCCATAGTGGCTGGTAAAGTTCCGTAGGGCCCTGTACCGTTCATAACTGCCTGCAAGGGTCTTTAGGCTTCCGTAGGGGCTGGTAGGGTTCCATAAAGTTCCGTGGGTTCCTGCAGAGTTCTGCAAGTGCCCGCAAGGGCCTGTAGGGGCGCACAATGTTTCTGTCAGGTTCCGTAGAGTTCCGTAGGGGCCATAGGTTTCCGTAGTGGCTGGTAGTATTCCGTAGGGGTCTGTAGGGTTCCGTAGGTGCCTGCAGTGTTCTGTAGGAGCCCATAGGGTTTTAGTGAGGTTCCGTTGTGTCGCTAAGGGTCTTGTAGAGTTCTGTCGGGTCCTGGAGTATTCTGTAGGGTTCCAGAGGGCCTCGTAAGGTTCCGTCAAAATCCGTAGGGTTCCCTTGGGGCCCATAGAGTCCCGTAGATTTCCGTAGGGACCTGTAGGGTTGTGTAAGTGCCCGCAGGGGTTGGTAGGAGCTTGTAGGGTGCCATAAGTTTCCAGAGGGTTGTGTAGGGTTCCGTAGGGGCCTGTGGTGTTCCCTAGGGGCCTGTAGAGTCTCGTACGGTTCCGTAGGGGCCTGTGGTGTTCCCTAGGGGCCTGTCGAGTCTCGTACAGTTCCGTAGGGTCCTGTAGGTTTCCATAAGCGCCCGCAGAGGTCTGAAGGGGCCCGTACTGTTCCGTAAGGATCCATAGGGCTCCGTAGAGCTTCGTAGGTTCCCTAGAGGCCTGTAGAGTACCGCAGGAGCCAGTAGTGTTCTGTAGGGGCCCGTAGGGTTCCTTCCATAGGGGCTGGCAGTGTTCCGTAGGGTCCTCTAGGGTTGAGTAAGTGCCCGCAGGAGTCTGTAGGAGTCTGTGGGATTCTGTAGGGTTCCGGAGGGTTCTGCAGGGTTCCGTAGGGGCCCGTAGAGTTCCGTAGTGGCTGGTAAAGTTCCGTAGGGCCCTGTACCATTCGTAACTGCCTGCAAGGGTCTTTAGGCTTCCGTAGGGGCTGGTAGGGTTCTATAAAGTTCCGTGGGTTCCTGCAGAGTTCTGCAAGTGCCCGCAAGGGCCTGTAGGGGCGCACAGTGTTTCTGTCAGGTTCCGTAGAGTTCCGTAGGGGCCATAGGTTTCCGTAGCGGCTGGTAGTATTCCGTAGGGGTCTGTAGGGTTCCGTAGGCACCTGCAATGTTCTGTAGGAGCCCATAGGGTTTTAGTGAGGTTCCGTTGTGTCGCTAAGGGTCTTGTAGAGTTCTGTCGGGTCCTGGAGTATTCTGTAGGGTTCCAGAGGGGCTGGTAGGGTTCCGTCAAAATCCGTAGGGTTCCCTTGGGGCCCATAGAGTCCCGTAGATTTCCGTAGGGACCTGTAGGGTTGTGTAAGTGCCCGCAGGGGTTGGTAGGAGCTTGTAGGGTGCCATAAGTTTCCAGAGGGTTGTGTAGGGTTCCGTAGGGGCCTGTGGTGTTCCCTAGGGGCCTGTAGAGTCTCGTACGGTTCCGTAGGGGCCTGTGGTGTTCCGTAGGGTCCTGTAGGTTTCCATAAGCGCCCGCAGAGGTCTCAAGGGGCCCGTACTGTTCCGTAAGGATCCACAGGGGCTCAGTAGAGCTTCATAGGTTCCCTAGAGGCCTGTAGAGTACCGCAGGAGCCAGTAGTGTTCTGTAGGGGCCCGTAAGGTTCCTTCCGTAGGGGCTGGCAGTGTTCCGTAGGGGCCTGTAGGTTTGTGTAAGTGCCCGCAGCAGTCTGTAGGAATTCGTGGGATTCTGTAAGGTTCCGGAGGGTTCTGCAGGGTTCTGTAGGGGCCCGTAGAGTTCCGTAGTGGCTGGTAAAGTTCCGTAGGGCCCTGTGGGGTTCTGTATGGACCTGTAGCGTTCCGTAGGGGCCTGCAGGGTTCTGTAAGTGCCCGCAGGTGTCTGTAGGGTTCTGTAGGATTCCGTAGGTGCCTGCAGTGTTCTGTAGGAGCCCATAGGGTTTTAGTGAGGTTCCGTTGTGTCGCTAAGGGTCTTGTAGATTTCTGTCGGGTCCTGGAGTAATCTGTAGGGTTCCAGAGGGGCTGGTAGGGTTCCGTCAAAATCCGTAGGGTTCCCTTGGGGCCCATAGAGTCCCGTAGATTTCCGTAGGGACCTGTAGGGTTGTGTAAGTGCCCGCAGGGGTTGGTAGGAGCTTGTAGGGTGCCATAAGTTTCCAGAGGGTTGTGTAGGGTTCCGTAGGGGCCTGTGGTGTTCCCTAGGGGCCTGTAGAGTCTCGTACGGTTCCGTAGGGGCCTGTGGTGTTCCCTAGGGGCCTGTCGAGTCTCGTACAGTTCCGTAGGGTCCTGTAGGTTTCCATAAGCGCCCGCAGAGGTCTCAAGGGGCCCGTACTGTTCCGTAAGGATCCACAGGGCTCAGTAGAGCTTCGTAGGTTCCCTAGAGGCCTGTAGAGTACCGCAGGAGCCAGTAGTGTTCTGTAGGGGCCCGTAAGGTTCCTTCCGTAGGGGCTGGCAGTGTTCCGTAGGGGCCTGTAGGTTTGTGTAAGTGCTCGCAGGAGTCTGTAGGAATTCGTGGGATTCTGTAAGGTTCCGGAGGGTTCTGCAGGGTTCTGTAGGGGCCCGTAGAGTTCCGTAGTGGCTGGTAAAGTTCCGTAGGGCCCTGTGGGGTTCTGTATGGACCTGTAGCGTTCCGTAGGGGCCTGCAGGGTTCTGTAAGTGCCCGCAGGTGTCTGTAGGGTTCTGTAGGATTCCGTAGGTGCCTGCAGTGTTCTGTAGGAGCCCATAGGGTTTTCGTGAGGTTCCGTTGTGTTGCTAAGGGTCTTGTAGAGTGCTGTCGGGTCCTGGAGTATTCTGTAGGGTTCCAGAGGGGCTCGTAAGGTTCCATCGAAATCCGTAGGCTTCCCTAGGGGCACGTGGAGTCCCGTAGATTTCCGTAGGGACCTGTAGGGTTCTGTAAGTGCCCGCAGGGGTTAGTAGGATCTTGTTGGGTGCCATAAGTTTCCAGAGGGTTGTGTAGGGTTCCGTAGGGGCCTGTGGTGTTTCCTAGGGGCCTGTAGAGTCTCGTAGAGTTCTGTAGGGTCCTGTAGGTTTCCATAAGCGCCCGCAGAGGTCTCAAGGGGCCCGTACTGTTCCGTAAGGATCCACAGGGCTCAGTAGAGCTTCGTAGGTTCCCTAGAGGCCTGTAGAGTACCGCAGGAGCCAGTAGTGTTCTGTAGGGGCCTGTAGGGTTCCTTCCGTAGGGGCTGGCAGTGTTCCGTAGGGTCCTCTAGGGTTGAGTAAGTGCCCGCAGGAGTCTGTAGGAGTCTGTGGGATTCTGTAAGGTTCCGGAGGGTTCTGCAGGGTTCCGTAGGGGCCCCTAGAGTTCCATAGTGGCTGGTAAAGTTCCGTAGGGTCCTGTACCGTTCCGTAACTGCCTGCAAGGGTCTTTAGGCTTCCGTAGGGGCTGGTAGGGTTCCATAAAGTTCTGTGGGTTCCTGCAGAGTTCTGCAAGTGCCCGCAAGGGCCTGTAGGGGCGCACAATGTTTCTGTCAGGTTCCGTAGAGTTCCGTAGGGGCCATAGGTTTCCGTAGTGGCTGGTAGTATTCCGTAGGGGTCTGTAGGGTTCCGTAGGCACCTGTAGGAGCCCATAGGGTTTTAGTGAGGTTGCGTTGTGTCGCTAAGGGTCTTGTAGAGTTCTGTCGGGTCCTGGAGTATTCTGTAGGGTTCCAGAGGGCCTCGTAAGGTTCCGTCAAAATCCGTAGGGTTCCCTTGGGGCCCATAGAGTCCCGTAGATTTCCGTAGGGACCTGTAGGGTTGTGTAAGTGCCCGCAGGGGTTGGTAGGAGCTTGTAGGGTGCCATAAGTTTCCAGAGGGTTGTGTAGGGTTCCGTAGGGGCCTGTGGTGTTCCCTAGGGGCCTGTAGAGTCTCGTACGGTTCCGTAGGGGCCTGTGGTGTTCCCTAGGGGCCTGTCGAGTCTCGTACAGTTCCGTAGGGTCCTGTAGGTTTCCATAAGCGCCCGCAGAGGTCTGAAGGGGCCCGTACTGTTCCGTAAGGATCCATAGGGCTCCGTAGAGCTTCGTAGGTTCCCTAGAGGCCTGTAGAGTACCGCAGAGCCAGTAGTGTTCTGTAGGGGCCCGTAGGGTTCCTTCCATAGGGGCTGGCAGTGTTCCGTAGGGTCCTCTAGGGTTGAGTAAGTGCCCGCAGGAGTCTGTAGGAGTCTGTGGGATTCTGTAGGGTTCCGGAGGGTTCTGCAGGGTTCCGTAGGGGCCCGTAGAGTTCCGTAGTGGCTGGTAAAGTTCCGTAGGGCCCTGTACCATTCCGTAACTGCCTGCAAGGGTCTTTAGGCTTCCGTAGGGGCTGGTAGGGTTCTATAAAGTTCCGTGGGTTCCTGCAGAGTTCTGCAAGTGCCCGCAAGGGCCTGTAGGGGCGCACAGTGTTTCTGTCAGGTTCCGTAGAGTTCCGTAGGGGCCATAGGTTTCCGTAGCGGCTGGTAGTATTCCGTAGGGGTCTGTAGGGTTCCGTAGGCACCTGCAATGTTCTGTAGGAGCCCATAGGGTTTTAGTGAGGTTCCGTTGTGTCGCTAAGGGTCTTGTAGAGTTCTGTCGGGTCCTGGAGTATTCTGTAGGGTTCCAGAGGGGCTGGTAGGGTTCCGTCAAAATCCGTAGGGTTCCCTTGGGGCCCATAGAGTCCCGTAGATTTCCGTAGGGACCTGTAGGGTTGTGTAAGTGCCCGCAGGGGTTGGTAGGAGCTTGTAGGGTGCCATAAGTTTCCAGAGGGTTGTGTAGGGTTCCGTAGGGGCCTGTGGTGTTCCCTAGGGGCCTGTAGAGTCTCGTACGGTTCCGTAGGGGCCTGTGGTGTTCCGTAGGGTCCTGTAGGTTTCCATAAGCGCCCGCAGAGGTCTCAAGGGGCCCGTACTGTTCCGTAAGGATCCACAGGGCTCAGTAGAGCTTCATAGGTTCCCTAGAGGCCTGTAGAGTACCGCAGGAGCCAGTAGTGTTCTGTAGGGGCCCGTAAGGTTCCTTCCGTAGGGGCTGGCAGTGTTCCGTAGGGGCCTGTAGGTTTGTGTAAGTGCCCGCAGCAGTCTGTAGGAATTCGTGGGATTCTGTAAGGTTCCGGAGGGTTCTGCAGGGTTCTGTAGGGGCCCGTAGAGTTCCGTAGTGGCTGGTAAAGTTCCGTAGGGCCCTGTGGGGTTCTGTATGGACCTGTAGCGTTCCGTAGGGGCCTGCAGGGTTCTGTAAGTGCCCGCAGGTGTCTGTAGGGTTCTGTAGGATTCCGTAGGTGCCTGCAGTGTTCTGTAGGAGCCCATAGGGTTTTAGTGAGGTTCCGTTGTGTCGCTAAGGGTCTTGTAGATTTCTGTCGGGTCCTGGAGTAATCTGTAGGGTTCCAGAGGGGCTGGTAGGGTTCCGTCAAAATCCGTAGGGTTCCCTTGGGGCCCATAGAGTCCCGTAGATTTCCGTAGGGACCTGTAGGGTTGTGTAAGTGCCCGCAGGGGTTGGTAGGAGCTTGTAGGGTGCCATAAGTTTCCAGAGGGTTGTGTAGGGTTCCGTAGGGGCCTGTGGTGTTCCCTAGGGGCCTGTAGAGTCTCGTACGGTTCCGTAGGGGCCTGTGGTGTTCCCTAGGGGCCTGTCGAGTCTCGTACAGTTCCGTAGGGTCCTGTAGGTTTCCATAAGCGCCCGCAGAGGTCTCAAGGGGCCCGTACTGTTCCGTAAGGATCCACAGGGCTCAGTAGAGCTTCGTAGGTTCCCTAGAGGCCTGTAGAGTACCGCAGGAGCCAGTAGTGTTCTGTAGGGGCCCGTAAGGTTCCTTCCGTAGGGGCTGGCAGTGTTCCGTAGGGGCCTGTAGGTTTGTGTAAGTGCTCGCAGGAGTCTGTAGGAATTCGTGGGATTCTGTAAGGTTCCGGAGGGTTCTGCAGGGTTCTGTAGGGGCCCGTAGAGTTCCGTAGTGGCTGGTAAAGTTCCGTAGGGCCCTGTGGGGTTCTGTATGGACCTGTAGCGTTCCGTAGGGGCCTGCAGGGTTCTGTAAGTGCCCGCAGGTGTCTGTAGGGTTCTGTAGGATTCCGTAGGTGCCTGCAGTGTTCTGTAGGAGCCCATAGGGTTTTCGTGAGGTTCCGTTGTGTTGCTAAGGGTCTTGTAGAGTGCTGTCGGGTCCTGGAGTATTCTGTAGGGTTCCAGAGGGGCTCGTAAGGTTCCATCGAAATCCGTAGGCTTCCCTAGGGGCACGTGGAGTCCCGTAGATTTCCGTAGGGACCTGTAGGGTTCTGTAAGTGCCCGCAGGGGTTAGTAGGATCTTGTTGGGTGCCATAAGTTTCCAGAGGGTTGTGTAGGGTTCCGTAGGGGCCTGTGGTGTTTCCTAGGGGCCTGTAGAGTCTCGTAGAGTTCTGTAGGGTCCTGTAGGTTTCCATAAGCGCCCGCAGAGGTCTCAAGGGGCCCGTACTGTTCCGTAAGGATCCACAGGGCTCAGTAGAGCTTCGTAGGTTCCCTAGAGGCCTGTAGAGTACCGCAGGAGCCAGTAGTGTTCTGTAGGGGCCTGTAGGGTTCCTTCCGTAGGGGCTGGCAGTGTTCCGTAGGGTCCTCTAGGGTTGAGTAAGTGCCCGCAGGAGTCTGTAGGAGTCTGTGGGATTCTGTAAGGTTCCGGAGGGTTCTGCAGGGTTCCGTAGGGGCCCGTAGAGTTCCATAGTGGCTGGTAAAGTTCCGTAGGGTCCTGTACCGTTCCGTAACTGCCTGCAAGGGTCTTTAGGCTTCCGTAGGGGCTGGTAGGGTTCCATAAAGTTCTGTGGGTTCCTGCAGAGTTCTGCAAGTGCCCGCAAGGGCCTGTAGGGGCGCACAATGTTTCTGTCAGGTTCCGTAGAGTTCCGTAGGGGCCATAGGTTTCCGTAGTGGCTGGTAGTATTCCGTAGGGGTCTGTAGGGTTCCGTAGGCACCTGTAGGAGCCCATAGGGTTTTAGTGAGGTTGCGTTGTGTCGCTAAGGGTCTTGTAGAGTTCTGTCGGGTCCTGGAGTATTCTGTAGGGTTCCAGAGGGGCTGGTAGGGTTCCGTCAAAATCCGTAGGGTTCCCTTGGGGCCCATAGAGTCCCGTAGATTTCCGTAGGGACCTGTAGGGTTGTGTAAGTGCCCGCAGGGGTTGGTAGGAGCTTGTAGGGTGCCATAAGTTTCCAGAGGGTTGTGTAGGGTTCCGTAGGGGCTTGTGGTGTTCCCTAGGGGCCTGTAGACTTTCGTACGGTTCCGTAGGGGCCTGTGGTGTTCCCTAGGGGCCTGTCGAGTCTCGTACAGTTCCGTAGGGTCCTGTAGGTTTCCATAAGCGCCCGCAGAGGTCTCAAGGGGCCCGTACTGTTCCGTAAGGATCCACAGGGCTCAGTAGAGCTTCGTAGGTTCCCTAGAGGCCTGTAGAGTACCGCAGGAGCCAGTAGTGTTCTGTAGGGGCCCGTAAGGTTCCTTCCGTAGGGGCTGGCAGTGTTCCATAGGGGCCTGTAGGTTTGTGTAAGTGCCCGCAGGAGTCTGTAGGAATTCGTGGGATTCTGTAAGGTTCCGGAGGGTTCTGCAAGGTTCTGTAGGGGCCCGTAGAGTTCCGTAGTGGCTGGTAAAGTTCCGTAGGGCCCTGTGGGGTTCTGTATGGACCTGTAGCGTTCCGTAGGGGCCTGCAGGGTTCTGTAAGTGCCCGCAGGTGTCTGTAGGGTTCTGTAGGATTCCCTAGGTGCCTGCAGTGTTCTGTAGGAGCTCATAGGGTTTTCGTGAGGTTCCGTTGTGTTGCTAAGGGTCTTGTAGAGTGCTGTCGGGTCCTGGAGTATTCTGTAGGGTTCCAGAGGGGCTGGTAGGGTTCCGTCAAAATCCGTAGGGTTCCCTTGGGGCCCATAGAGTCCCGTAGATTTCCGTAGGGACCTGTAGGGTTGTGTAAGTGCCCGCAGGGGTTGGTAGGAGCTTGTAGGGTGCCATAAGTTTCCAGAGGGTTGTGTAGGGTTCCGTAGGGGCCTGTGGTGTTCCCTAGGGGCCTGTAGAGTCTCGTACGCTTCCGTAGGGGCCTGTGGTGTTCCCTAGGGGCCTGTCGAGTCTCGTACAGTTCCGTAGGGTCCTGTAGGTTTCCATAAGCGCCTGCAGAGGTCTGAAGGGGCCCGTACTGTTCCATAAGGATCCACAGGGCTCAGTAGAGCTTCGTAGGTTCCCTAGAGGCCTGTAGAGTACCGCAGGAGCCAGTAGTGTTCTGTAGGGGCCCGTAGGGTTCCTTCCGTAGGGGCTGGCAGTGTTCCGTAGGGTCCGCTAGGGTTGAGTAAGTGCCCGCAGGAGTCTGTAGGAGTCTGTGGGATTCTGTAGGGTTCCGGAGGGTTCTGCAGGGTTCCGTAGGGGCCCGTAGAGTTCCATAGTGGCTGGTAAAGTTCCGTAGGGTCCTGTACCGTTCCGTAACTGCCTGCAAGGGTCTTTAGGCTTCCGTAGGGGCTGGTAGGGTTCCATAAAGTTCCGTGGGTTCCTGCAGAGTTCTGCAAGTGCCCGCAAGGGCCTGTAGGGGCGCACAGTGTTTCTGTCAGGTTCCGTAGAGTTCCGTAGGGGCCATAGGTTTCCGTAGTGGCTGGTAGTATTCCGTAGGGGTCTGTAGGGTTCCGTAGGCACCTGCAGTGTTCTGTAGGAGCCCATAGGGTTTTAGTGAGGTTCCGTTGTGTCGCTAAGGGTCTTGTAGAGTTCTGTCGGGTCCTGGAGTATTCTGTAGGGTTCCAGAGGGCCTCGTAAGGTTCCGTCAAAATCCGTAGGGTTCCCTTGGGGCCCATAGAGTCCCGTAGATTTCCGTAGGGACCTGTAGGGTTGTGTAAGTGCCCGCAGGGGTTGGTAGGAGCTTGTAGGGTGCCATAAGTTTCCAGAGGGTTGTGTAGGGTTCCGTAGGGGCCTGTGGTGTTCCCTAGGGGCCTGTAGAGTCTCGTACGGTTCCGTAGGGGCCTGTGGTGTTCCGTAGGGGCCTGTAGAGTCTCGTACAGTTCCGTAGGGTCCTGTAGGTTTCCATAAGCGCCCGCAGAGGTCTGAAGGGACCCGTACTGTTCCGTAAGGATCCATAGGGCTCCGTAGAGCTTCGTAGGTTCCCTAGAGGCCTGTAGAGTACCGCAGGAGCCAGTAGTGTTCTGTAGGGTTCCGTAGGGTTCCTTCCATAAGGGCTGGCAGTGTTCCGTAGGGTCCTCTAGGGTTGAGTAAGTGCCCGCAGGAGTCTGTAGGAGTCTGTGGGATTCTGTAAGGTTCCGGAGGGTTCTGCAGGGTTCCGTAGGGGCCCGTAGAGTTCCGTAGTGGCTGGTAAAGTTCCGTAGGGCCCTGTACCATTCGTAACTGCCTGCAAGGGTCTTTAGGCTTCCGTAGGGGCTGGTAGGGTTCTATAAAGTTCCGTGGGTTCCTGCAGAGTTCTGCAAGTGCCCGCAAGGGCCTGTAGGGGCGCACAGTGTTTCTGTCAGGTTCCGTAGAGTTCCGTAGGGGCCATAGGTTTCCGTAGCGGCTGGTAGTATTCCGTAGGGGTCTGTAGGGTTCCGTAGGCACCTGCAGTGTTCTGTAGGAGCCCATAGGGTTTTAGTGAGGTTCCGTTGTGTCGCTAAGGGTCTTGTAGAGTTCTGTCGGGTCCTGGAGTATTCTGTAGGGTTCCAGAGGGGCTGGTAGGGTTCCGTCAAAATCCGTAGGGTTCCCTTGGGGCCCATAGAGTCCCGTAGATTTCCGTAGGGACCTGTAGGGTTGTGTAAGTGCCCGCAGGGGTTGGTAGGAGCTTGTAGGGTGCCATAAGTTTCCAGAGGGTTGTGTAGGGTTCCGTAGGGGCCTGTGGTGTTCCCTAGGGGCCTGGAGAGTCTCGTACGGTTCCGTAGGGGCCTGTGGTGTTCCGTAGGGTCCTGTAGGTTTCCATAAGCGCCCGCAGAGGTCTCAAGGGGCCCGTACTGTTCCGTAAGGATCCACAGGGCTCAGTAGAGCTTCATAGGTTCCCTAGAGGCCTGTAGAGTACCGCAGGAGCCAGTAGTGTTCTGTAGGGGCCCGTAAGGTTCCTTCCGTAGGGGCTGGCAGTGTTCCGTAGGGGCCTGTAGGTTTGTGTAAGTGCCCGCAGGAGTCTGTAGGAATTCGTGGGATTCTGTAAGGTTCCGGAGGGTTCTGCAGGGTTCTGTAGGGGCCCGTAGAGTTCCGTAGTGGCTGGTAAAGTTCCGTAGGGCCCTGTGGGGTTCTGTATGGACCTGTAGCGTTCCGTAGGGGCCTGCAGGGTTCTGTAAGTGCCCGCAGGTGTCTGTAGGGTTCTGTAGGATTCCGTAGGTGCCTGCAGTGTTCTGTAGGAGCCCATAGGGTTTTAGTGAGGTTGCGTTGTGTCGCTAAGGGTCTTGTAGAGTGCTGTCGGGTCCTGGAGTATTCTGTAGGGTTCCAGAGGGGCTGGTAGGGTTCCGTCAAAATCCGTAGGGTTCCCTTGGGGCCCATAGAGTCCCGTAGATTTCCGTAGGGACCTGTAGGGTTGTGTAAGTGCCCGCAGGGGTTGGTAGGAGCTTGTAGGGTGCCATAAGTTTCCAGAGGGTTGTGTAGGGTTCCGTAGGGGCCTGTGGTGTTCCCTAGGGGCCTGGAGAGTCTCGTACGGTTCCGTAGGGGCCTGTGGTGTTCCCTAGGGGCCTGTCGAGTCTCGTACAGTTCCGTAGGGTCCTGTAGGTTTCCATAAGCGCCCGCAGAGGTCTCAAGGGGCCCGTACTGTTCCGTAAGGATCCACAGGGCTCAGTAGAGCTTCGTAGGTTCCCTAGAGGCCTGTAGAGTACCGCAGGAGCCAGTAGTGTTCTGTAGGGGCCCGTAAGGTTCCTTCCGTAGGGGCTGGCAGTGTTCCGTAGGGGCCTGTAGGTTTGTGTAAGTGCTCGCAGGAGTCTGTAGGAATTCGTGGGATTCTGTAAGGTTCCGGAGGGTTCTGCAAGGTTCTGTAGAGGCCCCTAGAGTTCCGTAGTGGCTGGTAAAGTTCCGTAGGGCCCTGTGGGTTTCTGTATGGACCTGTAGCGTTCCGTAGGGGCCTGCAGGGTTCTGTAAGTGCCCGCAGGTGTCTGTAGGGTTCTGTAGGATTCCGTAGGTGCCTGCAGTGTTCTGTAGGAGCCCATAGGGTTTTAGTGAGGTTCCGTTGTGTTGCTAAGGGTCTTGTAGAGTGCTGTCGGGTCCTGGAGTATTCTGTAGGGTTCCAGAGGGGCTCGTAAGGTTCCATCGAAATCCGTAGGCTTCCCTAGGGGCACGTGGAGTCCCGTAGATTTCCGTAGGGACCTGTAGGGTTCTGTAAGTGCCCGCAGGGGTTGGTAGGAGCTTGTAGGGTGCCATAAGTTTCCAGAGGGTTGTGTAGGGTTCCGTAGGGGCCTGTGGTGTTTCCTAGGGGCCTGTAGAGTCTCGTAGAGTTCTGTAGGGTCCTGTAGGTTTCCATAAGCGCCCGCAGAGGTCTCAAGGGGCCCGTACTGTTCCGTAAGGATCCACAGGGCTCAGTAGAGCTTCGTAGGTTCCCTAGAGGCCTGTAGAGTACCGCAGGAGCCAGTAGTGTTCTGTAGGGGCCCGTAGGGTTCCTTCCGTAGGGGCTGGCAGTGTTCCGTAGGGTCCGCTAGGGTTGAGTAAGTGCCCGCAGGAGTCTGTAGGAGTCTGTGGGATTCTGTAAGGTTCCGGAGGGTTCTGCAGGGTTCCGTAGGGGCCCGTAGAGTTCCATAGTGGCTGGTAAAGTTCCGTAGGGTCCTGTACCGTTCCGTAACTGCCTGCAAGGGTCTTTAGGCTTCCGTAGGGGCTGGTAGGGTTCCATAAAGTTCCGTGGGTTCCTGCAGAGTTCTGCAAGTGCCCGCAAGGGCCTGTAGGGGCGCACAATGTTTCTGTCAGGTTCCGTAGAGTTCCGTAGGGGCCATAGGTTTCCGTAGTGGCTGGTAGTATTCCGTAGGGGTCTGTAGGGTTCCGTAGGCACCTGTAGGAGCCCATAGGGTTTTAGTGAGGTTCCGTTGTGTCGCTAAGGGTCTTGTAGAGTTCTGTCGGGTCCTGGAGTATTCTGTAGGGTTCCAGAGGGGCTGGTAGGGTTCCGTCAAAATCCGTAGGGTTCCCTTGGGGCCCATAGAGTCCCGTAGATTTCCGTAGGGACCTGTAGGGTTGTGTAAGTGCCCGCAGGGGTTGGTAGGAGCTTGTAGGGTGCCATAAGTTTCCAGAGGGTTGTGTAGGGTTCCGTAGGGGCCTGTGGTGTTCCCTAGGGGCCTGTAGAGTCTCGTACGGTTCCGTAGGGGCCTGTGGTGTTCCCTAGGGGCCTGTAGGTTTCCATAAGCGCCCGCAGAGGTCTCAAGGGGCCCGTACTGTTCCGTAAGGATCCACAGGGCTCAGTAGAGCTTCATAGGTTCCCTAGAGGCCTGTAGAGTACCGCAGGAGCCAGTAGTGTTCTGTAGGGGCCCGTAAGGTTCCTTCCGTAGGGGCTGGCAGTGTTCCGTAGGGGCCTGTAGGTTTGTGTAAGTGCCCGCAGGAGTCTGTAGGAATTCGTGGGATTCTGTAAGGTTCCGGAGGGTTCTGCAGGGTTCTGTAGGGGCCCGTAGAGTTCCGTAGTGGCTGGTAAAGTTCCGTAGGGCCCTGTGGGGTTCTGTATGGACCTGTAGCGTTCCGTAGGGGCCTGCAGGGTTCTGTAAGTGCCCGCAGGTGTCTGTAGGGTTCTGTAGGATTCCGTAGGTGCCTGCAGTGTTCTGTAGGAGCCCATAGGGTTTTAGTGAGGTTGCGTTGTGTCGCTAAGGGTCTTGTAGAGTGCTGTCGGGTCCTGGAGTATTCTGTAGGGTTCCAGAGGGGCTGGTAGGGTTCCGTCAAAATCCGTAGGGTTCCCTTGGGGCCCATAGAGTCCCGTAGATTTCCGTAGGGACCTGTAGGGTTGTGTAAGTGCCCGCAGGGGTTGGTAGGAGCTTGTAGGGTGCCATAAGTTTCCAGAGGGTTGTGTAGGGTTCCGTAGGGGCCTGTGGTGTTCCCTAGGGGCCTGGAGAGTCTCGTACGGTTCCGTAGGGGCCTGTGGTGTTCCCTAGGGGCCTGTCGAGTCTCGTACAGTTCCGTAGGGTCCTGTAGGTTTCCATAAGCGCCCGCAGAGGTCTCAAGGGGCCCGTACTGTTCCGTAAGGATCCACAGGGCTCAGTAGAGCTTCGTAGGTTCCCTAGAGGCCTGTAGAGTACCGCAGGAGCCAGTAGTGTTCTGTAGGGGCCCGTAAGGTTCCTTCCGTAGGGGCTGGCAGTGTTCCGTAGGGGCCTGTAGGTTTGTGTAAGTGCTCGCAGGAGTCTGTAGGAATTCGTGGGATTCTGTAAGGTTCCGGAGGGTTCTGCAAGGTTCTGTAGAGGCCCCTAGAGTTCCGTAGTGGCTGGTAAAGTTCCGTAGGGCCCTGTGGGTTTCTGTATGGACCTGTAGCGTTCCGTAGGGGCCTGCAGGGTTCTGTAAGTGCCCGCAGGTGTCTGTAGGGTTCTGTAGGATTCCGTAGGTGCCTGCAGTGTTCTGTAGGAGCCCATAGGGTTTTAGTGAGGTTCCGTTGTGTTGCTAAGGGTCTTGTAGAGTGCTGTCGGGTCCTGGAGTATTCTGTAGGGTTCCAGAGGGGCTCGTAAGGTTCCATCGAAATCCGTAGGCTTCCCTAGGGGCACGTGGAGTCCCGTAGATTTCCGTAGGGACCTGTAGGGTTCTGTAAGTGCCCGCAGGGGTTGGTAGGAGCTTGTAGGGTGCCATAAGTTTCCAGAGGGTTGTGTAGGGTTCCGTAGGGGCCTGTGGTGTTTCCTAGGGGCCTGTAGAGTCTCGTAGAGTTCTGTAGGGTCCTGTAGGTTTCCATAAGCGCCCGCAGAGGTCTCAAGGGGCCCGTACTGTTCCGTAAGGATCCACAGGGCTCAGTAGAGCTTCGTAGGTTCCCTAGAGGCCTGTAGAGTACCGCAGGAGCCAGTAGTGTTCTGTAGGGGCCCGTAGGGTTCCTTCCGTAGGGGCTGGCAGTGTTCCGTAGGGTCCGCTAGGGTTGAGTAAGTGCCCGCAGGAGTCTGTAGGAGTCTGTGGGATTCTGTAAGGTTCCGGAGGGTTCTGCAGGGTTCCGTAGGGGCCCGTAGAGTTCCATAGTGGCTGGTAAAGTTCCGTAGGGTCCTGTACCGTTCCGTAACTGCCTGCAAGGGTCTTTAGGCTTCCGTAGGGGCTGGTAGGGTTCCATAAAGTTCCGTGGGTTCCTGCAGAGTTCTGCAAGTGCCCGCAAGGGCCTGTAGGGGCGCACAATGTTTCTGTCAGGTTCCGTAGAGTTCCGTAGGGGCCATAGGTTTCCGTAGTGGCTGGTAGTATTCCGTAGGGGTCTGTAGGGTTCCGTAGGCACCTGTAGGAGCCCATAGGGTTTTAGTGAGGTTCCGTTGTGTCGCTAAGGGTCTTGTAGAGTTCTGTCGGGTCCTGGAGTATTCTGTAGGGTTCCAGAGGGGCTGGTAGGGTTCCGTCAAAATCCGTAGGGTTCCCTTGGGGCCCATAGAGTCCCGTAGATTTCCGTAGGGACCTGTAGGGTTGTGTAAGTGCCCGCAGGGGTTGGTAGGAGCTTGTAGGGTGCCATAAGTTTCCAGAGGGTTGTGTAGGGTTCCGTAGGGGCTTGTGGTGTTCCCTAGGGGCCTGTAGACTCTCGTACGGTTCCGTAGGGGCCTGTGGTGTTCCCTAGGGGCCTGTCGAGTCTCGTACAGTTCCGTAGGGTCCTGTAGGTTTCCATAAGCGCCCGCAGAGGTCTGAAGGGGCCCGTACTGTTCCGTAAGGATCCACAGGGCTCAGTAGAGCTTCATAGGTTCCCTAGAGGCCTGTAGAGTACCGCAGGAGCCAGTAGTGTTCTGTAGGGGCCCGTAAGGTTCCTTCCGTAGGGGCTGGCAGTGTTCCGTAGGGGCCTGTAGGTTTGTGTAAGTGCCCGCAGGAGTCTGTAGGAATTCGTGGGATTCTGTAAGGTTCCGGAGGGTTCTGCAGGGTTCTGTAGGGGCCCGTAGAGTTCCGTAGTGGCTGGTAAAGTTCCGTAGGGCCCTGTGGGGTTCTGTATGGACCTGTAGCGTTCCGTAGGGGCCTGCAGGGTTCTGTAAGTGCCCGCAGGTGTCTGTAGGGTTCTGTAGGATTCCGTAGGTGCCTGCAGTGTTCTGTAGGAGCCCATAGGGTTTTCGTGAGGTTCCGTTGTGTTGCTAAGGGTCTTGTAGAGTGCTGTCGGGTCCTGGAGTATTCTGTAGGGTTCCAGAGGGGCTCGTAAGGTTCCATCGAAATCCGTAGGCTTCCCTAGGGGCACGTGGAGTCCCGTAGATTTCCGTAGGGACCTGTAGGGTTCTGTAAGTGCCCGCAGGGGTTGGTAGGAGCTTGTAGGGTGCCATAAGTTTCCAGAGGGTTGTGTAGGGTTCCGTAGGGGCCTGTGGTGTTTCCTAGGGGCCTGTAGAGTCTCGTAGCGTTCTGTAGGGTCCTGTAGGTTTCCATAAGCGCCCGCAGAGGTCTCAAGGGGCCCGTACTGTTCCGTAAGGATCCACAGGGCTCAGTAGAGCTTCGTAGGTTCCCTAGAGGCCTGTAGAGTACCGCAGGAGCCAGTAGTGTTCTGTAGGGGCCCGTAGGGTTCCTTCCGTAGGGGCTGGCAGTGTTCCGTAGGGTCCGCTAGGGTTGAGTAAGTGCCCGCAGGAGTCTGTAGGAGTCTGTGGGATTCTGTAAGGTTCCGGAGGGTTCTGCAGGGTTCCGTAGGGGCCCGTAGAGTTCCATAGTGGCTGGTAAAGTTCCGTAGGGTCCTGTACCGTTCCGTAACTGCCTGCAAGGGTCTTTAGGCTTCCGTAGGGGCTGGTAGGGTTCCATAAAGTTCCGTGGGTTCCTGCAGAGTTCTGCAAGTGCCCGCAAGGGCCTGTAGGGGCGCACAATGTTTCTGTCAGGTTCCGTAGAGTTCCGTAGGGGCCATAGGTTTCCGTAGTGGCTGGTAGTATTCCGTAGGGGTCTGTAGGGTTCCGTAGGCACCTGTAGGAGCCCATAGGGTTTTAGTGAGGTTCCGTTGTGTCGCTAAGGGTCTTGTAGAGTTCTGTCGGGTCCTGGAGTATTCTGTAGGGTTCCAGAGGGGCTGGTAGGGTTCCGTCAAAATCCGTAGGGTTCCCTTGGGGCCCATAGAGTCCCGTAGATTTCCGTAGGGACCTGTAGGGTTTTGTAAGTGCCCGCAGGGGTTGGTAGGAGCTTGTAGGGTGCCATAAGTTTCCAGAGGGTTGTGTAGGGTTCTGTAGGGGCTTGTGGTGTTCCCTAGGGGCCTGTAGAGTCTCGTACGGTTCCGTAGGGGCCTGTGGTGTTCCCTAGGGGCCTGTCGAGTCTCGTACAGTTCCGTAGGGTCCTGTAGGTTTCCATAAGCGCCCGCAGAGGTCTCAAGGGGCCCGTACTGTTCCGTAAGGATCCACAGGGCTCAGTAGAGCTTCATAGGTTCCCTAGAGGCCTGTAGAGTACCGCAGGAGCCAGTAGTGTTCTGTAGGGGCCCGTAAGGTTCCTTCCGTAGGGGCTGGCAGTGTTCCGTAGGGGCCTGTAGGTTTGTGTAAGTGCCCGCAGGAGTCTGTAGGAATTCGTGGGATTCTGTAAGGTTCCGGAGGGTTCTGCAGGGTTCTGTAGGGGCCCGTAGAGTTCCGTAGTGGCTGGTAAAGTTCCGTAGGGCCCTGTGGGGTTCTGTATGGACCTGTAGCGTTCCGTAGGGGCCTGCAGGGTTCTGTAAGTGCCCGCAGGTGTCTGTAGGGTTCTGTAGGATTCCGTAGGTGCCTGCAGTGTTCTGTAGGAGCCCATAGGGTTTTAGTGAGGTTGCGTTGTGTCGCTAAGGGTCTTGTAGAGTGCTGTCGGGTCCTGGAGTATTCTGTAGGGTTCCAGAGGGGCTGGTAGGGTTCCGTCAAAATCCGTAGGGTTCCCTTGGGGCCCATAGAGTCCCGTAGATTTCCGTAGGGACCTGTAGGGTTGTGTAAGTGCCCGCAGGGGTTGGTAGGAGCTTGTAGGGTGCCATAAGTTTCCAGAGGGTTGTGTAGGGTTCCGTAGGGGCCTGTGGTGTTCCCTAGGGGCCTGGAGAGTCTCGTACGGTTCCGTAGGGGCCTGTGGTGTTCCCTAGGGGCCTGTCGAGTCTCGTACAGTTCCGTAGGGTCCTGTAGGTTTCCATAAGCGCCCGCAGAGGTCTCAAGGGGCCCGTACTGTTCCGTAAGGATCCACAGGGCTCAGTAGAGCTTCGTAGGTTCCCTAGAGGCCTGTAGAGTACCGCAGGAGCCAGTAGTGTTCTGTAGGGGCCCGTAAGGTTCCTTCCGTAGGGGCTGGCAGTGTTCCGTAGGGGCCTGTAGGTTTGTGTAAGTGCTCGCAGGAGTCTGTAGGAATTCGTGGGATTCTGTAAGGTTCCGGAGGGTTCTGCAAGGTTCTGTAGAGGCCCCTAGAGTTCCGTAGTGGCTGGTAAAGTTCCGTAGGGCCCTGTGGGTTTCTGTATGGACCTGTAGCGTTCCGTAGGGGCCTGCAGGGTTCTGTAAGTGCCCGCAGGTGTCTGTAGGGTTCTGTAGGATTCCGTAGGTGCCTGCAGTGTTCTGTAGGAGCCCATAGGGTTTTAGTGAGGTTCCGTTGTGTTGCTAAGGGTCTTGTAGAGTGCTGTCGGGTCCTGGAGTATTCTGTAGGGTTCCAGAGGGGCTCGTAAGGTTCCATCGAAATCCGTAGGCTTCCCTAGGGGCACGTGGAGTCCCGTAGATTTCCGTAGGGACCTGTAGGGTTCTGTAAGTGCCCGCAGGGGTTGGTAGGAGCTTGTAGGGTGCCATAAGTTTCCAGAGGGTTGTGTAGGGTTCCGTAGGGGCCTGTGGTGTTTCCTAGGGGCCTGTAGAGTCTCGTAGAGTTCTGTAGGGTCCTGTAGGTTTCCATAAGCGCCCGCAGAGGTCTCAAGGGGCCCGTACTGTTCCGTAAGGATCCACAGGGCTCAGTAGAGCTTCGTAGGTTCCCTAGAGGCCTGTAGAGTACCGCAGGAGCCAGTAGTGTTCTGTAGGGGCCCGTAGGGTTCCTTCCGTAGGGGCTGGCAGTGTTCCGTAGGGTCCGCTAGGGTTGAGTAAGTGCCCGCAGGAGTCTGTAGGAGTCTGTGGGATTCTGTAAGGTTCCGGAGGGTTCTGCAGGGTTCCGTAGGGGCCCGTAGAGTTCCATAGTGGCTGGTAAAGTTCCGTAGGGTCCTGTACCGTTCCGTAACTGCCTGCAAGGGTCTTTAGGCTTCCGTAGGGGCTGGTAGGGTTCCATAAAGTTCCGTGGGTTCCTGCAGAGTTCTGCAAGTGCCCGCAAGGGCCTGTAGGGGCGCACAATGTTTCTGTCAGGTTCCGTAGAGTTCCGTAGGGGCCATAGGTTTCCGTAGTGGCTGGTAGTATTCCGTAGGGGTCTGTAGGGTTCCGTAGGCACCTGTAGGAGCCCATAGGGTTTTAGTGAGGTTCCGTTGTGTCGCTAAGGGTCTTGTAGAGTTCTGTCGGGTCCTGGAGTATTCTGTAGGGTTCCAGAGGGGCTGGTAGGGTTCCGTCAAAATCCGTAGGGTTCCCTTGGGGCCCATAGAGTCCCGTAGATTTCCGTAGGGACCTGTAGGGTTGTGTAAGTGCCCGCAGGGGTTGGTAGGAGCTTGTAGGGTGCCATAAGTTTCCAGAGGGTTGTGTAGGGTTCCGTAGGGGCTTGTGGTGTTCCCTAGGGGCCTGTAGACTCTCGTACGGTTCCGTAGGGGCCTGTGGTGTTCCCTAGGGGCCTGTCGAGTCTCGTACAGTTCCGTAGGGTCCTGTAGGTTTCCATAAGCGCCCGCAGAGGTCTGAAGGGGCCCGTACTGTTCCGTAAGGATCCACAGGGCTCAGTAGAGCTTCATAGGTTCCCTAGAGGCCTGTAGAGTACCGCAGGAGCCAGTAGTGTTCTGTAGGGGCCCGTAAGGTTCCTTCCGTAGGGGCTGGCAGTGTTCCGTAGGGGCCTGTAGGTTTGTGTAAGTGCCCGCAGGAGTCTGTAGGAATTCGTGGGATTCTGTAAGGTTCCGGAGGGTTCTGCAGGGTTCTGTAGGGGCCCGTAGAGTTCCGTAGTGGCTGGTAAAGTTCCGTAGGGCCCTGTGGGGTTCTGTATGGACCTGTAGCGTTCCGTAGGGGCCTGCAGGGTTCTGTAAGTGCCCGCAGGTGTCTGTAGGGTTCTGTAGGATTCCGTAGGTGCCTGCAGTGTTCTGTAGGAGCCCATAGGGTTTTCGTGAGGTTCCGTTGTGTTGCTAAGGGTCTTGTAGAGTGCTGTCGGGTCCTGGAGTATTCTGTAGGGTTCCAGAGGGGCTCGTAAGGTTCCATCGAAATCCGTAGGCTTCCCTAGGGGCACGTGGAGTCCCGTAGATTTCCGTAGGGACCTGTAGGGTTCTGTAAGTGCCCGCAGGGGTTGGTAGGAGCTTGTAGGGTGCCATAAGTTTCCAGAGGGTTGTGTAGGGTTCCGTAGGGGCCTGTGGTGTTTCCTAGGGGCCTGTAGAGTCTCGTAGAGTTCTGTAGGGTCCTGTAGGTTTCCATAAGCGCCCGCAGAGGTCTCAAGGGGCCCGTACTGTTCCGTAAGGATCCACAGGGCTCAGTAGAGCTTCGTAGGTTCCCTAGAGGCCTGTAGAGTACCGCAGGAGCCAGTAGTGTTCTGTAGGGGCCCGTAGGGTTCCTTCCGTAGGGGCTGGCAGTGTTCCGTAGGGTCCGCTAGGGTTGAGTAAGTGCCCGCAGGAGTCTGTAGGAGTCTGTGGGATTCTGTAAGGTTCCGGAGGGTTCTGCAGGGTTCCGTAGGGGCCCGTAGAGTTCCATAGTGGCTGGTAAAGTTCCGTAGGGTCCTGTACCGTTCCGTAACTGCCTGCAAGGGTCTTTAGGCTTCCGTAGGGGCTGGTAGGGTTCCATAAAGTTCCGTGGGTTCCTGCAGAGTTCTGCAAGTGCCCGCAAGGGCCTGTAGGGGCGCACAATGTTTCTGTCAGGTTCCGTAGAGTTCCGTAGGGGCCATAGGTTTCCGTAGTGGCTGGTAGTATTCCGTAGGGGTCTGTAGGGTTCCGTAGGCACCTGTAGGAGCCCATAGGGTTTTAGTGAGGTTCCGTTGTGTCGCTAAGGGTCTTGTAGAGTTCTGTCGGGTCCTGGAGTATTCTGTAGGGTTCCAGAGGGGCTGGTAGGGTTCCGTCAAAATCCGTAGGGTTCCCTTGGGGCCCATAGAGTCCCGTAGATTTCCGTAGGGACCTGTAGGGTTGTGTAAGTGCCCGCAGGGGTTGGTAGGAGCTTGTAGGGTGCCATAAGTTTCCAGAGGGTTGTGTAGGGTTCCGTAGGGGCTTGTGGTGTTCCCTAGGGGCCTGTAGACTCTCGTACGGTTCCGTAGGGGCCTGTGGTGTTCCCTAGGGGCCTGTCGAGTCTCGTACAGTTCCGTAGGGTCCTGTAGGTTTCCATAAGCGCCCGCAGAGGTCTCAAGGGGCCCGTACTGTTCCGTAAGGATCCACAGGGCTCAGTAGAGCTTCATAGGTTCCCTAGAGGCCTGTAGAGTACCGCAGGAGCCAGTAGTGTTCTGTAGGGGCCCGTAAGGTTCCTTCCGTAGGGGCTGGCAGTGTTCCGTAGGGGCCTGTAGGTTTGTGTAAGTGCCCGCAGGAGTCTGTAGGAATTCGTGGGATTCTGTAAGGTTCCGGAGGGTTCTGCAGGGTTCTGTAGGGGCCCGTAGAGTTCCGTAGTGGCTGGTAAAGTTCCGTAGGGCCCTGTGGGGTTCTGTATGGACCTGTAGCGTTCCGTAGGGGCCTGCAGGGTTCTGTAAGTGCCCGCAGGTGTCTGTAGGGTTCTGTAGGATTCCGTAGGTGCCTGCAGTGTTCTGTAGGAGCCCATAGGGTTTTCGTGAGGTTCCGTTGTGTTGCTAAGGGTCTTGTAGAGTGCTGTCGGGTCCTGGAGTATTCTGTAGGGTTCCAGAGGGGCTCGTAGGGTTCTGTCAAAATCTGTAGGGTTCCCTAGGGGCCCGTAGTGTCCCATAGATTTCCGTAGGGGCCTGTAGGGTTGTGTAAGTGCCCGCAGGGTTTGGTAGGAGTTTGTAGGGTGCCATAAGTTTCCAGAGGGTTGTGTAGGGTTCCGTAGGGGTCTGTGGTGTTCCCTAGGGGCCTGGAGAGTCTCGTACAGTTCCGTAGGGGCCTGTGGTGTTCCCTAGGGGCCTGTAGAGTCTTGTAGTGTTCTGTAGGGTCCTGTAGGTTTCCATAAGCACACGCAGAGGTCTGAAGGGGCCCGTACTGTTCCGTAAGGATCCATAGGGCTCCGTAGAGCTTCGTAGGTTCCCTAGAGGCCTGTAGAGTACCGCAGGAGCCAGTAGTGTTCTGTAGGGCCCCGTAGGGTTCCTTCCATAAGGGCTGGCAGTGTTCCGTAGGGTCCTCTAGGGTTGAGTAAGTGCCCGCAGGAGTCTGTAGGAATCCGTGGGATTCTGTAGGGTTCCGGAGGGTTCTGCAGGGTTCCGTAGGGGCCCGTAGAGTTCCGTAGTGGCTGGTAAAGTTCCCTAGGGCCCTGTACCATTCGTAACTGCCTGCAAGGGTCTTTAGGCTTCCGTAGGGGCTGGTAGGGTTCTATAAAGTTCCGTGGGTTCCTGCAGAGTTCTGCAAGTGCCCGCAAGGGCCTGTAGGGGCGCACAGTGTTTCTGTCAGGTTCCGTAGAGTTCCGTAGGGGCCATAGGTTTCCGTAGTGGCTGGTAGTATTCCGTAGGGGTCTGTAGGGTTCCGTAGGCACCTGCAGTGTTCTGTAGGAGCCCATAGGGTTTTAGTGAGGTTCCGTTGTGTCGCTAAGGGTCTTGTAGAGTTCTGTCGGGTCCTGGAGTATTCTGTAGGGTTCCAGAGGGGCTGGTAGGGTTCCGTCAAAATCCGTAGGGTTCCCTTGGGGCCCATAGAGTCCCGTAGATTTCCGTAGGGACCTGTAGGGTTGTGTAAGTGCCCGCAGGGGTTGGTAGGAGCTTGTAGGGTGCCATAAGTTTCCAGAGGGTTGTGTAGGGTTCCGTAGGGGCCTGTGGTGTTCCCTAGGGGCCTGTAGAGTCTCGTACAGTTCCGTAGGGGCCTGTGGTGTTCCCTAGGGGCCTGTCGAGTCTCGTACAGTTCCGTAGGGTCCTGTAGGTTTCCATAAGCGCCCGCAGAGGTCTCAAGGGGCCCGTACTGTTCCGTAAGGATCCATAGGGCTCCGTAGAGCTTCGTAGGTTCCCTAGAGGCCTGTAGAGTACCGCAGGAGCCAGTAGTGTTCTGTAGGGCCCCGTAGGGTTCCTTCCATAAGGGCTGGCAGTGTTCCGTAGGGGCCTGTAGGTTTGTGTAAGTGCCCGCAGGAGTCTGTAGGAATCCGTGGGATTCTGTAGGGTTCCGGAGGGTTCTGCAGGGTTCCGTAGGGGCCCGTAGAGTTCCGTAGTGGCTGGTAAAGTTCCGTAGGGCCCTGTACCATTCGTAACTGCCTGCAAGGGTCTTTAGGCTTCCGTAGGGGCTGGTAGGGTTCTGTAAAGTTCCGTGGGTTCCTGCAGAGTTCTGCAAGTGCCTGCAAGGGCCTGTAGGGGCGCACAGTGTTTCTGTCAGGTTCCGTAGAGTTCCGTAGGGGCCATAGGTTTCCGTAGTGGCTGGTAGTATTCCGTAGGGGTCTGTAGGGTTCCGTTGGCACCTGCAGTGTTCTGTAGGAGCCCATAGGGTTTTAGTGAGGTTCCGTTGTGTCGCTAAGGGTCTTGTAGAGTTCTGTCGGGTCCTGGAGTATTCTGTAGGGTTCCAGAGGGGCTGGTAGGGTTCCGTCAAAATCCGTAGGGTTCCCTTGGGGCCCATAGAGTCCCGTAGATTTCCGTAGGGACCTGTAGGGTTGTGTAAGTGCCCGCAGGGGTTGGTAGGAGCTTGTAGGGTGCCATAAGTTTCCAGAGGGTTGTGTAGGGTTCCGTAGGGGCCTGTGGTGTTCCCTAGGGGCCTGTAGAGTCTCGTACGGTTCCGTAGGGGCCTGTGGTGTTCCCTAGGGGCCTGTCGAGTCTCGTACAGTTCCGTAGGGTCCTGTAGGTTTCCATAAGCGCCCGCAGAGGTCTCAAGGGGCCCGTACTGTTCCGTAAGGATCCACAGGGCTCAGTAGAGCTTCATAGGTTCCCTAGAGGCCTGTAGAGTACCGCAGGAGCCAGTAGTGTTCTGTAGGGGCCCGTAAGGTTCCTTCCGTAGGGGCTGGCAGTGTTCCGTAGGGGCCTGTAGGTTTGTGTAAGTGCCCGCAGGAGTCTGTAGGAATTCGTGGGATTCTGTAAGGTTCCGGAGGGTTCTGCAGGGTTCTGTAGGGGCCCGTAGAGTTCCGTAGTGGCTGGTAAAGTTCCGTAGGGCCCTGTGGGGTTCTGTATGGACCTGTAGCGTTCCGTAGGGGCCTGCAGGGTTCTGTAAGTGCCCGCAGGTGTCTGTAGGGTTCTGTAGGATTCCGTAGGTGCCTGCAGTGTTCTGTAGGAGCCCATAGGGTTTTCGTGAGGTTCCGTTGTGTTGCTAAGGGTCTTGTAGAGTGCTGTCGGGTCCTGGAGTATTCTGTAGGGTTCCAGAGGGGCTCGTAGGGTTCTGTCAAAATCTGTAGGGTTCCCTAGGGGCCCGTAGTGTCCCATAGATTTCCGTAGGGGCCTGTAGGGTTGTGTAAGTGCCCGCAGGGTTTGGTAGGAGCTTGTAGGGTGCCATAAGTTTCCAGAGGGTTGTGTAGGGTTCCGTAGGGGTCTGTGGTGTTCCCTAGGGGCCTGGAGAGTCTCGTACGGTTCCGTAGGGGCCTGTGGTGTTCCCTAGGGGCCTGTCGAGTCTCGTACAGTTCCGTAGGGTCCTGTAGGTTTCCATAAGCGCCCGCAGAGGTCTCAAGGGGCCCGTACTGTTCCGTAAGGATCCATAGGGCTCCGTAGAGCTTCGTAGGTTCCCTAGAGGCCTGTAGAGTACCGCAGGAGCCAGTAGTGTTCTGTAGGGCCCCGTAGGGTTCCTTCCATAAGGGCTGGCAGTGTTCCGTAGGGTCCTCTAGGGTTGAGTAAGTGCCCGCAGGAGTCTGTAGGAATCCGTGGGATTCTGTAGGGTTCCGGAGGGTTCTGCAGGGTTCCGTAGGGGCCCCTAGAGTTCCATAGTGGCTGGTAAAGTTCCGTAGGGCCCTGTACCGTTCCGTAACTGCCTGCAAGGGTCTTTAGGCTTCCGTAGGGGCTGGTAGGGTTCCATAAAGTTCCGTGGGTTCCTGCAGAGTTCTGCAAGTGCCCGCAAGGGCCTGTAGGGGCGCACAGTGTTTCTGTCAGGTTCCGTAGAGTTCCGTAGGGGCCATAGGTTTCCGTAGTGGCTGGTAGTATTCCGTAGGGGTCTGTAGGGTTCCGTAGGCACCTGCAGTGTTCTGTAGGAGCCCATAGGGTTTTAGTGAGGTTCCGTTGTGTCGCTAAGGGTCTTGTAGAGTTCTGTCGGGTCCTGGAGTATTCTGTAGGGTTCCAGAGGGCCTCGTAAGGTTCCGTCAAAATCCGTAGGGTTCCCTTGGGGCCCATAGAGTCCCGTAGATTTCCGTAGGGACCTGTAGGGTTGTGTAAGTGCCCGCAGGGGTTGGTAGGAGCTTGTAGGGTGCCATAAGTTTCCAGAGGGTTGTGTAGGGTTCCGTAGGGGCCTGTGGTGTTCCCTAGGGGCCTGTAGAGTCTCGTACAGTTCCGTAGGGGCCTGTGGTGTTCCGTAGGGGCCTGTAGAGTCTCGTACAGTTCCGTAGGGTCCTGTAGGTTTCCATAAGCGCCCGCAGAGGTCTGAAGGGACCCGTACTGTTCCGTAAGGATCCATAGGGCTCCGTAGAGCTTCGTAGGTTCCCTAGAGGCCTGTAGAGTACCGCAGGAGCCAGTAGTGTTCTGTAGGGGTCCGTAGGGTTCCTTCCATAAGGGCTGGCAGTGTTCCGTAGGGTCCTCTAGGGTTGAGTAAGTGCCCGCAGGAGTCTGTAGGAGTCTGTGGGATTCTGTAAGGTTCCGGAGGGTTCTGCAGGGTTCCGTAGGGGCCCGTAGAGTTCCGTAGTGGCTGGTAAAGTTCCGTAGGGCCCTGTACCATTCGTAACTGCCTGCAAGGGTCTTTAGGCTTCCGTAGGGGCTGGTAGGGTTCTATAAAGTTCCGTGGGTTCCTGCAGAGTTCTGCAAGTGCCCGCAAGGGCCTGTAGGGGCGCACAGTGTTTCTGTCAGGTTCCGTAGAGTTCCGTAGGGGCCATAGGTTTCCGTAGCGGCTGGTAGTATTCCGTAGGGGTCTGTAGGGTTCCGTAGGCGCCTGCAGTGTTCTGTAGGAGCCCATAGGGTTTTAGTGAGGTTCCGTTGTGTCGCTAAGGGTCTTGTAGAGTTCTGTCGGGTCCTGGAGTATTCTGTAGGGTTCCAGAGGGGCTGGTAGGGTTCCGTCAAAATCCGTAGGGTTCCCTTGGGGCCCATAGAGTCCCGTAGATTTCCGTAGGGACCTGTAGGGTTGTGTAAGTGCCCGCAGGGGTTGGTAGGAGCTTGTAGGGTGCCATAAGTTTCCAGAGGGTTGTGTAGGGTTCCGTAGGGGCCTGTGGTGTTCCCTAGGGGCCTGGAGAGTCTCGTACGGTTCCGTAGGGGCCTGTGGTGTTCCGTAGGGTCCTGTAGGTTTCCATAAGCGCCCGCAGAGGTCTCAAGGGGCCCGTACTGTTCCGTAAGGATCCACAGGGCTCAGTAGAGCTTCATAGGTTCCCTAGAGGCCTGTAGAGTACCGCAGGAGCCAGTAGTGTTCTGTAGGGGCCCGTAAGGTTCCTTCCGTAGGGGCTGGCAGTGTTCCGTAGGGGCCTGTAGGTTTGTGTAAGTGCCCGCAGGAGTCTGTAGGAATTCGTGGGATTCTGTAAGGTTCCGGAGGGTTCTGCAGGGTTCTGTAGGGGCCCGTAGAGTTCCGTAGTGGCTGGTAAAGTTCCGTAGGGCCCTGTGGGGTTCTGTATGGACCTGTAGCGTTCCGTAGGGGCCTGCAGGGTTCTGTAAGTGCCCGCAGGTGTCTGTAGGGTTCTGTAGGATTCCGTAGGTGCCTGCAGTGTTCTGTAGGAGCCCATAGGGTTTTAGTGAGGTTGCGTTGTGTCGCTAAGGGTCTTGTAGAGTGCTGTCGGGTCCTGGAGTATTCTGTAGGGTTCCAGAGGGGCTGGTAGGGTTCCGTCAAAATCCGTAGGGTTCCCTTGGGGCCCATAGAGTCCCGTAGATTTCCGTAGGGACCTGTAGGGTTGTGTAAGTGCCCGCAGGGGTTGGTAGGAGCTTGTAGGGTGCCATAAGTTTCCAGAGGGTTGTGTAGGGTTCCGTAGGGGCCTGTGGTGTTCCCTAGGGGCCTGGAGAGTCTCGTACGGTTCCGTAGGGGCCTGTGGTGTTCCCTAGGGGCCTGTCGAGTCTCGTACAGTTCCGTAGGGTCCTGTAGGTTTCCATAAGCGCCCGCAGAGGTCTCAAGGGGCCCGTACTGTTCCGTAAGGATCCACAGGGCTCAGTAGAGCTTCGTAGGTTCCCTAGAGGCCTGTAGAGTACCGCAGGAGCCAGTAGTGTTCTGTAGGGGCCCGTAAGGTTCCTTCCGTAGGGGCTGGCAGTGTTCCGTAGGGGCCTGTAGGTTTGTGTAAGTGCTCGCAGGAGTCTGTAGGAATTCGTGGGATTCTGTAAGGTTCCGGAGGGTTCTGCAAGGTTCTGTAGAGGCCCCTAGAGTTCCGTAGTGGCTGGTAAAGTTCCGTAGGGCCCTGTGGGTTTCTGTATGGACCTGTAGCGTTCCGTAGGGGCCTGCAGGGTTCTGTAAGTGCCCGCAGGTGTCTGTAGGGTTCTGTAGGATTCCGTAGGTGCCTGCAGTGTTCTGTAGGAGCCCATAGGGTTTTCGTGAGGTTCCGTTGTGTTGCTAAGGGTCTTGTAGAGTGCTGTCGGGTCCTGGAGTATTCTGTAGGGTTCCAGAGGGGCTCGTAAGGTTCCATCGAAATCCGTAGGCTTCCCTAGGGGCACGTGGAGTCCCGTAGATTTCCGTAGGGACCTGTAGGGTTCTGTAAGTGCCCGCAGGGGTTGGTAGGAGCTTGTAGGGTGCCATAAGTTTCCAGAGGGTTGTGTAGGGTTCCGTAGGGGCCTGTGGTGTTTCCTAGGGGCCTGTAGAGTCTCGTAGAGTTCTGTAGGGTCCTGTAGGTTTCCATAAGCGCCCGCAGAGGTCTCAAGGGGCCCGTACTGTTCCGTAAGGATCCACAGGGCTCAGTAGAGCTTCGTAGGTTCCCTAGAGGCCTGTAGAGTACCGCAGGAGCCAGTAGTGTTCTGTAGGGGCCCGTAGGGTTCCTTCCGTAGGGGCTGGCAGTGTTCCGTAGGGTCCGCTAGGGTTGAGTAAGTGCCCGCAGGAGTCTGTAGGAGTCTGTGGGATTCTGTAAGGTTCCGGAGGGTTCTGCAGGGTTCCGTAGGGGCCCGTAGAGTTCCATAGTGGCTGGTAAAGTTCCGTAGGGTCCTGTACCGTTCCGTAACTGCCTGCAAGGGTCTTTAGGCTTCCGTAGGGGCTGGTAGGGTTCCATAAAGTTCCGTGGGTTCCTGCAGAGTTCTGCAAGTGCCCGCAAGGGCCTGTAGGGGCGCACAATGTTTCTGTCAGGTTCCGTAGAGTTCCGTAGGGGCCATAGGTTTCCGTAGTGGCTGGTAGTATTCCGTAGGGGTCTGTAGGGTTCCGTAGGCACCTGTAGGAGCCCATAGGGTTTTAGTGAGGTTCCGTTGTGTCGCTAAGGGTCTTGTAGAGTTCTGTCGGGTCCTGGAGTATTCTGTAGGGTTCCAGAGGGGCTGGTAGGGTTCCGTCAAAATCCGTAGGGTTCCCTTGGGGCCCATAGAGTCCCGTAGATTTCCGTAGGGACCTGTAGGGTTGTGTAAGTGCCCGCAGGGGTTGGTAGGAGCTTGTAGGGTGCCATAAGTTTCCAGAGGGTTGTGTAGGGTTCCGTAGGGGCTTGTGGTGTTCCCTAGGGGCCTGTAGACTCTCGTACGGTTCCGTAGGGGCCTGTGGTGTTCCCTAGGGGCCTGTCGAGTCTCGTACAGTTCCGTAGGGTCCTGTAGGTTTCCATAAGCGCCCGCAGAGGTCTCAAGGGGCCCGTACTGTTCCGTAAGGATCCACAGGGCTCAGTAGAGCTTCATAGGTTCCCTAGAGGCCTGTAGAGTACCGCAGGAGCCAGTAGTGTTCTGTAGGGGCCCGTAAGGTTCCTTCCGTAGGGGCTGGCAGTGTTCCGTAGGGGCCTGTAGGTTTGTGTAAGTGCCCGCAGCAGTCTGTAGGAATTCGTGGGATTCTGTAAGGTTCCGGAGGGTTCTGCAGGGTTCTGTAGGGGCCCGTAGAGTTCCGTAGTGGCTGGTAAAGTTCCGTAGGGCCCTGTGGGGTTCTGTATGGACCTGTAGCGTTCCGTAGGGGCCTGCAGGGTTCTGTAAGTGCCCGCAGGTGTCTGTAGGGTTCTGTAGGATTCCGTAGGTGCCTGCAGTGTTCTGTAGGAGCCCATAGGGTTTTCGTGAGGTTCCGTTGTGTTGCTAAGGGTCTTGTAGAGTGCTGTCGGGTCCTGGAGTATTCTGTAGGGTTCCAGAGGGGCTCGTAAGGTTCCATCGAAATCCGTAGGCTTCCCTAGGGGCACGTGGAGTCCCGTAGATTTCCGTAGGGACCTGTAGGGTTCTGTAAGTGCCCGCAGGGGTTGGTAGGAGCTTGTAGGGTGCCATAAGTTTCCAGAGGGTTGTGTAGGGTTCCGTAGGGGCCTGTGGTGTTTCCTAGGGGCCTGTAGAGTCTCGTAGCGTTCTGTAGGGTCCTGTAGGTTTCCATAAGCGCCCGCAGAGGTCTCAAGGGGCCCGTACTGTTCCGTAAGGATCCACAGGGCTCAGTAGAGCTTCGTAGGTTCCCTAGAGGCCTGTAGAGTACCGCAGGAGCCAGTAGTGTTCTGTAGGGGCCCGTAGGGTTCCTTCCGTAGGGGCTGGCAGTGTTCCGTAGGGTCCGCTAGGGTTGAGTAAGTGCCCGCAGGAGTCTGTAGGAGTCTGTGGGATTCTGTAAGGTTCCGGAGGGTTCTGCAGGGTTCCGTAGGGGCCCGTAGAGTTCCATAGTGGCTGGTAAAGTTCCGTAGGGTCCTGTACCGTTCCGTAACTGCCTGCAAGGGTCTTTAGGCTTCCGTAGGGGCTGGTAGGGTTCCATAAAGTTCCGTGGGTTCCTGCAGAGTTCTGCAAGTGCCCGCAAGGGCCTGTAGGGGCGCACAATGTTTCTGTCAGGTTCCGTAGAGTTCCGTAGGGGCCATAGGTTTCCGTAGTGGCTGGTAGTATTCCGTAGGGGTCTGTAGGGTTCCGTAGGCACCTGTAGGAGCCCATAGGGTTTTAGTGAGGTTCCGTTGTGTCGCTAAGGGTCTTGTAGAGTTCTGTCGGGTCCTGGAGTATTCTGTAGGGTTCCAGAGGGGCTGGTAGGGTTCCGTCAAAATCCGTAGGGTTCCCTTGGGGCCCATAGAGTCCCGTAGATTTCCGTAGGGACCTGTAGGGTTGTGTAAGTGCCCGCAGGGGTTGGTAGGAGCTTGTAGGGTGCCATAAGTTTCCAGAGGGTTGTGTAGGGTTCCGTAGGGGCTTGTGGTGTTCCCTAGGGGCCTGTAGACTCTCGTACGGTTCCGTAGGGGCCTGTGGTGTTCCCTAGGGGCCTGTCGAGTCTCGTACAGTTCCGTAGGGTCCTGTAGGTTTCCATAAGCGCCCGCAGAGGTCTGAAGGGGCCCGTACTGTTCCGTAAGGATCCACAGGGCTCAGTAGAGCTTCATAGGTTCCCTAGAGGCCTGTAGAGTACCGCAGGAGCCAGTAGTGTTCTGTAGGGGCCCGTAAGGTTCCTTCCGTAGGGGCTGGCAGTGTTCCGTAGGGGCCTGTAGGTTTGTGTAAGTGCCCGCAGGAGTCTGTAGGAATTCGTGGGATTCTGTAAGGTTCCGGAGGGTTCTGCAGGGTTCTGTAGGGGCCCGTAGAGTTCCGTAGTGGCTGGTAAAGTTCCGTAGGGCCCTGTGGGGTTCTGTATGGACCTGTAGCGTTCCGTAGGGGCCTGCAGGGTTCTGTAAGTGCCCGCAGGTGTCTGTAGGGTTCTGTAG
Source organism: Numenius arquata (assembly GCF_964106895.1). Lineage (NCBI taxonomy): Eukaryota > Metazoa > Chordata > Aves > Charadriiformes > Scolopacidae > Numenius > Numenius arquata. Next base: position 93,541 of record NW_027415083.1, read on the forward strand.
GATTCCGTAGGTGCCTGCAGTGTTCTGTAGGAGCCCATAGGGTTTTCGTGAGGTTCCGTTGTGTTGCTAAGGGTCTTGTAGAGTGCTGTCGGGTCCTGGAGTATTCTGTAGGGTTCCAGAGGGGCTCGTAAGGTTCCATCGAAATCCGTAGGCTTCCCTAGGGGCACGTGGAGTCCCGTAGATTTCCGTAGGGACCTGTAGGGTTCTGTAAGTGCCCGCAGGGGTTGGTAGGAGCTTGTAGGGTGCCATAAGTTTCCAGAGGGTTGTGTAGGGTTCCGTAGGGGCCTGTGGTGTTTCCTAGGGGCCTGTAGAGTCTCGTAGCGTTCTGTAGGGTCCTGTAGGTTTCCATAAGCGCCCGCAGAGGTCTCAAGGGGCCCGTACTGTTCCGTAAGGATCCACAGGGCTCAGTAGAGCTTCGTAGGTTCCCTAGAGGCCTGTAGAGTACCGCAGGAGCCAGTAGTGTTCTGTAGGGGCCCGTAGGGTTCCTTCCGTAGGGGCTGGCAGTGTTCCGTAGGGTCCGCTAGGGTTGAGTAAGTGCCCGCAGGAGTCTGTAGGAGTCTGTGGGATTCTGTAAGGTTCCGGAGGGTTCTGCAGGGTTCCGTAGGGGCCCGTAGAGTTCCATAGTGGCTGGTAAAGTTCCGTAGGGTCCTGTACCGTTCCGTAACTGCCTGCAAGGGTCTTTAGGCTTCCGTAGGGGCTGGTAGGGTTCCATAAAGTTCCGTGGGTTCCTGCAGAGTTCTGCAAGTGCCCGCAAGGGCCTGTAGGGGCGCACAATGTTTCTGTCAGGTTCCGTAGAGTTCCGTAGGGGCCATAGGTTTCCGTAGTGGCTGGTAGTATTCCGTAGGGGTCTGTAGGGTTCCGTAGGCACCTGTAGGAGCCCATAGGGTTTTAGTGAGGTTCCGTTGTGTCGCTAAGGGTCTTGTAGAGTTCTGTCGGGTCCTGGAGTATTCTGTAGGGTTCCAGAGGGGCTGGTAGGGTTCCGTCAAAATCCGTAGGGTTCCCTTGGGGCCCATAGAGTCCCGTAGATTTCCGTAGGGACCTGTAGGGTTTTGTAAGTGCCCGCAGGGGTTGGTAGGAGCTTGTAGGGTGCCATAAGTTTCCAGAGGGTTGTGTAGGGTTCCGTAGGGGCTTGTGGTGTTCCCTAGGGGCCTGTAGAGTCTCGTACGGTTCCGTAGGGGCCTGTGGTGTTCCCTAGGGGCCTGTCGAGTCTCGTACAGTTCCGTAGGGTCCTGTAGGTTTCCATAAGCGCCCGCAGAGGTCTCAAGGGGCCCGTACTGTTCCGTAAGGATCCACAGGGCTCAGTAGAGCTTCATAGGTTCCCTAGAGGCCTGTAGAGTACCGCAGGAGCCAGTAGTGTTCTGTAGGGGCCCGTAAGGTTCCTTCCGTAGGGGCTGGCAGTGTTCCATAGGGGCCTGTAGGTTTGTGTAAGTGCCCGCAGGAGTCTGTAGGAATTCGTGGGATTCTGTAAGGTTCCGGAGGGTTCTGCAGGGTTCTGTAGGGGCCCGTAGAGTTCCGTAGTGGCTGGTAAAGTTCCGTAGGGCCCTGTGGGGTTCTGTATGGACCTGTAGCGTTCCGTAGGGGCCTGCAGGGTTCTGTAAGTGCCCGCAGGTGTCTGTAGGGTTCTGTAGGATTCCGTAGGTGCCTGCAGTGTTCTGTAGGAGCCCATAGGGTTTTCGTGAGGTTCCGTTGTGTTGCTAAGGGTCTTGTAGAGTGCTGTCGGGTCCTGGAGTATTCTGTAGGGTTCCAGAGGGGCTCGTAGGGTTCTGTCAAAATCTGTAGGGTTCCCTAGGGGCCCGTAGTGTCCCATAGATTTCCGTAGGGGCCTGTAGGGTTGTGTAAGTGCCCGCAGGGTTTGGTAGGAGTTTGTAGGGTGCCATAAGTTTCCAGAGGGTTGTGTAGGGTTCCGTAGGGGTCTGTGGTGTTCCCTAGGGGCCTGGAGAGTCTCGTACAGTTCCGTAGGGGCCTGTGGTGTTCCCTAGGGGCCTGTAGGGTCTTGTAGTGTTCTGTAGGGTCCTGTAGGTTTCCATAAGCACACGCAGAGGTCTGAAGGGGCCCGTACTGTTCCGTAAGGATCCATAGGGCTCCGTAGAGCTTCGTAGGTTCCCTAGAGGCCTGTAGAGTACCGCAGGAGCCAGTAGTGTTCTGTAGGGCCCCGTAGGGTTCCTTCCATAAGGGCTGGCAGTGTTCCGTAGGGTCCTCTAGGGTTGAGTAAGTGCCCGCAGGAGTCTGTAGGAATCCGTGGGATTCTGTAGGGTTCCGGAGGGTTCTGCAGGGTTCCGTAGGGGCCCGTAGAGTTCCGTAGTGGCTGGTAAAGTTCCGTAGGGCCCTGTACCATTCGTAACTGCCTGCAAGGGTCTTTAGGCTTCCGTAGGGGCTGGTAGGGTTCTATAAAGTTCCGTGGGTTCCTGCAGAGTTCTGCAAGTGCCCGCAAGGGCCTGTAGGGGCGCACAGTGTTGCTGTCAGGTTCCGTAGAGTTCCGTAGGGGCCATAGGTTTCCGTAGTGGCTGGTAGTATTCCGTAGGGGTCTGTAGGGTTCCGTAGGCACCTGCAGTGTTCTGTAGGAGCCCATAGGGTTTTAGTGAGGTTCCGTTGTGTCGCTAAGGGTCTTGTAGAGTGCTGTCGGGTCCTGGAGTATTCTGTAGGGTTCCAGAGGGCCTCGTAAGGTTCCGTCAAAATCCGTAGGGTTCCCTTGGGGCCCATAGAGTCCCATAGATTTCCGTAGGGACCTGTAGGGTTCTGTAAGTGCCCGCAGGGGTTGGTAGGAGCTTGTAGGGTGCCATAAGTTTCCAGAGGGTTGTGTAGGGTTCCGTAGGGGCCTGTGGTGTTTCCTAGGGGCCTGTACAGTCTCGTAGAGTTCTGTAGGGTCCTGTAGGTTTCCATAAGCGCCCGCAGAGGTCTCAAGGGGCCCGTACTGTTCCGTAAGGATCCACAGGGCTCAGTAGAGCTTCGTAGGTTCCCTAGAGGCCTGTAGAGTACCGCAGGAGCCAGTAGTGTTCTGTAGGGGCCCGTAGGGTTCCTTCCGTAGGGGCTGGCAGTGTTCCGTAGGGTCCGCTAGGGTTGAGTAAGTGCCCGCAGGAGTCTGTAGGAGTCTGTGGGATTCTGTAAGGTTCCGGAGGGTTCTGCAGGGTTCCGTAGGGGCCCCTAGAGTTCCATAGTGGCTGGTAAAGTTCCGTAGGGTCCTGTACCGTTCCGTAACTGCCTGCAAGGGTCTTTAGGCTTCCGTAGGGGCTGGTAGGGTTCCATAAAGTTCCGTGGGTTCCTGCAGAGTTCTGCAAGTGCCCGCAAGGGCCTGTAGGGGCGCACAATGTTTCTGTCAGGTTCCGTAGAGTTCCGTAGGGGCCATAGGTTTCCGTAGTGGCTGGTAGTATTCCGTAGGGGTCTGTAGGGTTCCGTAGGCACCTGTAGGAGCCCATAGGGTTTTAGTGAGGTTCCGTTGTGTCGCTAAGGGTCTTGTAGAGTTCTGTCGGGTCCTGGAGTATTCTGTAGGGTTCCAGAGGGGCTGGTAGGGTTCCGTCAAAATCCGTAGGGTTCCCTTGGGGCCCATAGAGTCCCGTAGATTTCCGTAGGGACCTGTAGGGTTGTGTAAGTGCCCGCAGGGGTTGGTAGGAGCTTGTAGGGTGCCATAAGTTTCCAGAGGGTTGTGTAGGGTTCCGTAGGGGCTTGTGGTGTTCCCTAGGGGCCTGTAGACTCTCGTACGGTTCCGTAGGGGCCTGTGGTGTTCCCTAGGGGCCTGTCGAGTCTCGTACAGTTCCGTAGGGTCCTGTAGGTTTCCATAAGCGCCCGCAGAGGTCTGAAGGGGCCCGTACTGTTCCGTAAGGATCCACAGGGCTCAGTAGAGCTTCATAGGTTCCCTAGAGGCCTGTAGAGTACCGCAGGAGCCAGTAGTGTTCTGTAGGGGCCCGTAAGGTTCCTTCCGTAGGGGCTGGCAGTGTTCCGTAGGGGCCTGTAGGTTTGTGTAAGTGCCCGCAGGAGTCTGTAGGAATTCGTGGGATTCTGTAAGGTTCCGGAGGGTTCTGCAGGGTTCTGTAGGGGCCCGTAGAGTTCCGTAGTGGCTGGTAAAGTTCCGTAGGGCCCTGTGGGGTTCTGTATGGACCTGTAGCGTTCCGTAGGGGCCTGCAGGGTTCTGTAAGTGCCCGCAGGTGTCTGTAGGGTTCTGTAGGATTCCGTAGGTGCCTGCAGTGTTCTGTAGGAGCCCATAGGGTTTTCGTGAGGTTCCGTTGTGTTGCTAAGGGTCTTGTAGAGTGCTGTCGGGTCCTGGAGTATTCTGTAGGGTTCCAGAGGGGCTCGTAAGGTTCCATCGAAATCCGTAGGCTTCCCTAGGGGCCCGTGGAGTCCCGTAGATTTCCGTAGGGACCTGTAGGGTTCTGTAAGTGCCCGCAGGGGTTGGTAGGAGCTTGTAGGGTGCCATAAGTTTCCAGAGGGTTGTGTAGGGTTCCGTAGGGGCCTGTGGTGTTTCCTAGGGGCCTGTAGAGTCTCGTAGAGTTCTGTAGGGTCCTGTAGGTTTCCATAAGCGCCCGCAGAGGTCTCAAGGGGCCCGTACTGTTCCGTAAGGATCCACAGGGCTCAGTAGAGCTTCGTAGGTTCCCTAGAGGCCTGTAGAGTACCGCAGGAGCCAGTAGTGTTCTGTAGGGGCCCGTAGGGTTCCTTCCGTAGGGGCTGGCAGTGTTCCGTAGGGTCCGCTAGGGTTGAGTAAGTGCCCGCAGGAGTCTGTAGGAGTCTGTGGGATTCTGTAAGGTTCCGGAGGGTTCTGCAGGGTTCCGTAGGGGCCCGTAGAGTTCCATAGTGGCTGGTAAAGTTCCGTAGGGTCCTGTACCGTTCCGTAACTGCCTGCAAGGGTCTTTAGGCTTCCGTAGGGGCTGGTAGGGTTCCATAAAGTTCCGTGGGTTCCTGCAGAGTTCTGCAAGTGCCCGCAAGGGCCTGTAGGGGCGCACAATGTTTCTGTCAGGTTCCGTAGAGTTCCGTAGGGGCCATAGGTTTCCGTAGTGGCTGGTAGTATTCCGTAGGGGTCTGTAGGGTTCCGTAGGCACCTGTAGGAGCCCATAGGGTTTTAGTGAGGTTCCGTTGTGTCGCTAAGGGTCTTGTAGAGTTCTGTCGGGTCCTGGAGTATTCTGTAGGGTTCCAGAGGGGCTGGTAGGGTTCCGTCAAAATCCGTAGGGTTCCCTTGGGGCCCATAGAGTCCCGTAGATTTCCGTAGGGACCTGTAGGGTTTTGTAAGTGCCCGCAGGGGTTGGTAGGAGCTTGTAGGGTGCCATAAGTTTCCAGAGGGTTGTGTAGGGTTCCGTAGGGGCTTGTGGTGTTCCCTAGGGGCCTGTAGACTCTCGTACGGTTCCGTAGGGGCCTGTGGTGTTCCCTAGGGGCCTGTCGAGTCTCGTACAGTTCCGTAGGGTCCTGTAGGTTTCCATAAGCGCCCGCAGAGGTCTCAAGGGGCCCGTACTGTTCCGTAAGGATCCACAGGGCTCAGTAGAGCTTCATAGGTTCCCTAGAGGCCTGTAGAGTACCGCAGGAGCCAGTAGTGTTCTGTAGGGGCCCGTAAGGTTCCTTCCGTAGGGGCTGGCAGTGTTCCATAGGGGCCTGTAGGTTTGTGTAAGTGCCCGCAGGAGTCTGTAGGAATTCGTGGGATTCTGTAAGGTTCCGGAGGGTTCTGCAGGGTTCTGTAGGGGCCCGTAGAGTTCCGTAGTGGCTGGTAAAGTTCCGTAGGGCCCTGTGGGGTTCTGTATGGACCTGTAGCGTTCCGTAGGGGCCTGCAGGGTTCTGTAAGTGCCCGCAGGTGTCTGTAGGGTTCTGTAGGATTCCGTAGGTGCCTGCAGTGTTCTGTAGGAGCCCATAGGGTTTTCGTGAGGTTCCGTTGTGTTGCTAAGGGTCTTGTAGAGTGCTGTCGGGTCCTGGAGTATTCTGTAGGGTTCCAGAGGGGCTCGTAGGGTTCTGTCAAAATCTGTAGGGTTCCCTAGGGGCCCGTAGTGTCCCATAGATTTCCGTAGGGGCCTGTAGGGTTGTGTAAGTGCCCGCAGGGGTTGGTAGGAGCTTGTAGGGTGCCATAAGTTTCCAGAGGGTTGTGTAGGGTTCCGTAGGGGCCTGTGGTGTTCCCTAGGGGCCTGTAGAGTCTCGTACAGTTCCGTAGGGGCCTGTGGTGTTCCCTAGGGGCCTGTCGAGTCTCGTACAGTTCCGTAGGGTCCTGTAGGTTTCCATAAGCGCCCGCAGAGGTCTCAAGGGGCCCGTACTGTTCCGTAAGGATCCATAGGGCTCCGTAGAGCTTCGTAGGTTCCCTAGAGGCCTGTAGAGTACCGCAGGAGCCAGTAGTGTTCTGTAGGGCCCCGTAGGGTTCCTTCCATAAGGGCTGGCAGTGTTCCGTAGGGTCCTCTAGGTTTGTGTAAGTGCCCGCAGGAGTCTGTAGGAATCCGTGGGATTCTGTAGGGTTCCGGAGGGTTCTGCAGGGTTCCGTAGGGGCCCGTAGAGTTCCGTAGTGGCTGGTAAAGTTCCGTAGGGCCCTGTACCATTCGTAACTGCCTGCAAGGGTCTTTAGGCTTCCGTAGGGGCTGGTAGGGTTCTGTAAAGTTCCGTGGGTTCCTGCAGAGTTCTGCAAGTGCCTGCAAGGGCCTGTAGGGGCGCACAGTGTTTCTGTCAGGTTCCGTAGAGTTCCGTAGGGGCCATAGGTTTCCGTAGTGGCTGGTAGTATTCCGTAGGGGTCTGTAGGGTTCCGTTGGCACCTGCAGTGTTCTGTAGGAGCCCATAGGGTTTTAGTGAGGTTCCGTTGTGTCGCTAAGGGTCTTGTAGAGTTCTGTCGGGTCCTGGAGTATTCTGTAGGGTTCCAGAGGGGCTGGTAGGGTTCCGTCAAAATCCGTAGGGTTCCCTTGGGGCCCATAGAGTCCCGTAGATTTCCGTAGGGACCTGTAGGGTTGTGTAAGTGCCCGCAGGGGTTGGTAGGAGCTTGTAGGGTGCCATAAGTTTCCAGAGGGTTGTGTAGGGTTCCGTAGGGGCCTGTGGTGTTCCCTAGGGGCCTGTAGAGTCTCGTACAGTTCCGTAGGGGCCTGTGGTGTTCCCTAGGGGCCTGTCGAGTCTCGTACAGTTCCGTAGGGTCCTGTAGGTTTCCATAAGCGCCCGCAGAGGTCTCAAGGGGCCCGTACTGTTCCGTAAGGATCCACAGGGCTCCGTAGAGCTTCGTAGGTTCCCTAGAGGCCTGTAGAGTACCGCAGGAGCCAGTAGTGTTCTGTAGGGCCCCGTAGGGTTCCTTCCATAAGGGCTGGCAGTGTTCCGTAGGGTCCTCTAGGGTTGAGTAAGTGCCCGCAGGAGTCTGTAGGAATCCGTGGGATTCTGTAGGGTTCCGGAGGGTTCTGCAGGGTTCCGTAGGGGCCCGTAGAGTTCCGTAGTGGCTGGTAAAGTTCCGTAGGGCCCTGTACCATTCGTAACTGCCTGCAAGGGTCTTTAGGCTTCCGTAGGGGCTGGTAGGGTTCTATAAAGTTCCGTGGGTTCCTGCAGAGTTCTGCAAGTGCCCGCAAGGGCCTGTAGGGGCGCACAATGTTTCTGTCAGGTTCCGTAGAGTTCCGTAGGGGCCATAGGTTTCCGTAGTGGCTGGTAGTATTCCGTAGGGGTCTGTAGGGTTCCGTAGGCACCTGCAGTGTTCTGTAGGAGCCCATAGGGTTTTAGTGAGGTTCCGTTGTGTCGCTAAGGGTCTTGTAGAGTGCTGTCGGGTCCTGGAGTATTCTGTAGGGTTCCAGTGGGCCTCGTAAGGTTCCATCAAAATCCGTAGGCTTCCCTTGGGGCCCATAGAGTCCCGTAGATTTCCGTAGGGACCTGTAGGGTTGTGTAAGTGCCCGCAGGGGTTGGTAGGAGCTTGTAGGGTGCCATAAGTTTCCAGAGGGTTGTGTAGGGTTCCGTAGGGGCCTGTGGTGTTTCCTAGGGGCCTGTCGAGTCTCGTACGGTTCCGTAGGGGCCTGTGGTGTTCCCTAGGGGCCTGTCGAGTCTCGTACAGTTCCGTAGGGTCCTGTAGGTTTCCATAAGCGCCCACAGAGGTCTCAAGGGGCCCGTACTGTTCCGTAAGGATCCACAGGGCTCAGTAGAGCTTCATAGGTTCCCTAGAGGCCTGTAGAGTACCGCAGGAGCCAGTAGTGTTCTGTAGGGGCCCGTAAGGTTCCTTCCGTAGGGGCTGGCAGTGTTCCATAGGGGCCTGTAGGTTTGTGTAAGTGCCCGCAGGAGTCTGTAGGAATTCGTGGGATTCTGTAAGGTTCCGGAGGGTTCTGCAGGGTTCTGTAGGGGCCCGTAGAGTTCCGTAGTGGCTGGTAAAGTTCCGTAGGGCCCTGTGGGGTTCTGTATGGACCTGTAGCGTTCCGTAGGGGCCTGCAGGGTTCTGTAAGTGCCCGCAGGTGTCTGTAGGGTTCTGTAGGATTCCGTAGGTGCCTGCAGTGTTCTGTAGGAGCCCATAGGGTTTTCGTGAGGTTCCGTTGTGTTGCTAAGGGTCTTGTAGAGTTCTGTCGGGTCCTGGAGTATTCTGTAGGGTTCCAGAGGGGCTCGTAGGGTTCTGTCAAAATCTGTAGGGTTCCCTAGGGGCCCGTAGTGTCCCATAGATTTCCGTAGGGGCCTGTAGGGTTGTGTAAGTGCCCGCAGGGTTTGGTAGGAGTTTGTAGGGTGCCATAAGTTTCCAGAGGGTTGTGTAGGGTTCCGTAGGGGTCTGTGGTGTTCCCTAGGGGCCTGGAGAGTCTCGTACAGTTCCGTAGGGGCCTGTGGTGTTCCCTAGGGGCCTGTAGAGTCTTGTAGTGTTCTGTAGGGTCCTGTAGGTTTCCATAAGCACCCGCAGAGGTCTGAAGGGGCCCGTACTGTTCCGTAAGGATCCATAGGGCTCCGTAGAGCTTCGTAGGTTCCCTAGAGGCCTGTAGAGTACCGCAGGAGCCAGTAGTGTTCTGTAGGGCCCCGTAGGGTTCCTTCCATAAGGGCTGGCAGTGTTCCGTAGGGTCCTCTAGGGTTGAGTAAGTGCCCGCAGGAGTCTGTAGGAATCCGTGGGATTCTGTAGGGTTCCGGAGGGTTCTGCAGGGTTCCGTAGGGGCCCGTAGAGTTCCGTAGTGGCTGGTAAAGTTCCGTAGGGCCCTGTACCATTCGTAACTGCCTGCAAGGGTCTTTAGGCTTCCGTAGGGGCTGGTAGGGTTCTATAAAGTTCCGTGGGTTCCTGCAGAGTTCTGCAAGTGCCCGCAAGGGCCTGTAGGGGCGCACAGTGTTGCTGTCAGGTTCCGTAGAGTTCCGTAGGGGCCATAGATTTCTGTAGTGGCTGGTAGTATTCCGTAGGGGTCTGTAGGGTTCCGTAGGCACCTGCAGTGTTCTGTAGGAGCCCATAGGGTTTTAGTGAGGTTGCGTTGTGTCGCTAAGGGTCTTGTAGAGTGCTGTCGGGTCCTGGAGTATTCTGTAGGGTTCCAGAGGGGCTGGTAGGGTTCCGTCAAAATCCGTAGGGTTCCCTTGGGGCCCATAGAGTCCCGTAGATTTCCGTAGGGACCTGTAGGGTTGTGTAAGTGCCCGCAGGGGTTGGTAGGAGCTTGTAGGGTGCCATAAGTTTCCAGAGGGTTGTGTAGGGTTCCGTAGGGGCCTGTGGTGTTCCCTAGGGGCCTGTAGAGTCTCGTACAGTTCCGTAGGGGCCTGTGGTGTTCCCTAGGGGCCTGTCGAGTCTCGTACAGTTCCGTAGGGTCCTGTAGGTTTCCATAAGCGCCCGCAGAGGTCTCAAGGGGCCCGTACTGTTCCGTAAGGATCCATAGGGCTCCGTAGAGCTTCGTAGGTTCCCTAGAGGCCTGTAGAGTACCGCAGGAGCCAGTAGTGTTCTGTAGGGCCCCGTAGGGTTCCTTCCATAAGGGCTGGCAGTGTTCCGTAGGGTCCTCTAGGTTTGTGTAAGTGCCCGCAGGAGTCTGTAGGAATCCGTGGGATTCTGTAGGGTTCCGGAGGGTTCTGCAGGGTTCCGTAGGGGCCCGTAGAGTTCCGTAGTGGCTGGTAAAGTTCCGTAGGGCCCTGTACCATTCGTAACTGCCTGCAAGGGTCTTTAGGCTTCCGTAGGGGCTGGTAGGGTTCTGTAAAGTTCCGTGGGTTCCTGCAGAGTTCTGCAAGTGCCTGCAAGGGCCTGTAGGGGCGCACAGTGTTTCTGTCAGGTTCCGTAGAGTTCCGTAGGGGCCATAGGTTTCCGTAGTGGCTGGTAGTATTCCGTAGGGGTCTGTAGGGTTCCGTTGGCACCTGCAGTGTTCTGTAGGAGCCCATAGGGTTTTAGTGAGGTTCCGTTGTGTCGCTAAGGGTCTTGTAGAGTTCTGTCGGGTCCTGGAGTATTCTGTAGGGTTCCAGAGGGGCTGGTAGGGTTCCGTCAAAATCCGTAGGGTTCCCTTGGGGCCCATAGAGTCCCGTAGATTTCCGTAGGGACCTGTAGGGTTGTGTAAGTGCCCGCAGGGGTTGGTAGGAGCTTGTAGGGTGCCATAAGTTTCCAGAGGGTTGTGTAGGGTTCCGTAGGGGCCTGTGGTGTTCCCTAGGGGCCTGTAGAGTCTCGTACAGTTCCGTAGGGGCCTGTGGTGTTCCCTAGGGGCCTGTCGAGTCTCGTACAGTTCCGTAGGGTCCTGTAGGTTTCCATAAGCGCCCGCAGAGGTCTCAAGGGGCCCGTACTGTTCCGTAAGGATCCACAGGGCTCCGTAGAGCTTCGTAGGTTCCCTAGAGGCCTGTAGAGTACCGCAGGAGCCAGTAGTGTTCTGTAGGGCCCCGTAGGGTTCCTTCCATAAGGGCTGGCAGTGTTCCGTAGGGTCCTCTAGGGTTGAGTAAGTGCCCGCAGGAGTCTGTAGGAATCCGTGGGATTCTGTAGGGTTCCGGAGGGTTCTGCAGGGTTCCGTAGGGGCCCGTAGAGTTCCGTAGTGGCTGGTAAAGTTCCGTAGGGCCCTGTACCATTCGTAACTGCCTGCAAGGGTCTTTAGGCTTCCGTAGGGGCTGGTAGGGTTCTATAAAGTTCCGTGGGTTCCTGCAGAGTTCTGCAAGTGCCCGCAAGGGCCTGTAGGGGCGCACAATGTTTCTGTCAGGTTCCGTAGAGTTCCGTAGGGGCCATAGGTTTCCGTAGTGGCTGGTAGTATTCCGTAGGGGTCTGTAGGGTTCCGTAGGCACCTGCAGTGTTCTGTAGGAGCCCATAGGGTTTTAGTGAGGTTCCGTTGTGTCGCTAAGGGTCTTGTAGAGTGCTGTCGGGTCCTGGAGTATTCTGTAGGGTTCCAGTGGGCCTCGTAAGGTTCCATCAAAATCCGTAGGCTTCCCTTGGGGCCCATAGAGTCCCGTAGATTTCCGTAGGGACCTGTAGGGTTGTGTAAGTGCCCGCAGGGGTTGGTAGGAGCTTGTAGGGTGCCATAAGTTTCCAGAGGGTTGTGTAGGGTTCCGTAGGGGCCTGTGGTGTTTCCTAGGGGCCTGTCGAGTCTCGTACGGTTCCGTAGGGGCCTGTGGTGTTCCCTAGGGGCCTGTCGAGTCTCGTACAGTTCCGTAGGGTCCTGTAGGTTTCCATAAGCGCCCACAGAGGTCTCAAGGGGCCCGTACTGTTCCGTAAGGATCCACAGGGCTCAGTAGAGCTTCATAGGTTCCCTAGAGGCCTGTAGAGTACCGCAGGAGCCAGTAGTGTTCTGTAGGGGCCCGTAAGGTTCCTTCCGTAGGGGCTGGCAGTGTTCCATAGGGGCCTGTAGGTTTGTGTAAGTGCCCGCAGGAGTCTGTAGGAATTCGTGGGATTCTGTAAGGTTCCGGAGGGTTCTGCAGGGTTCTGTAGGGGCCCGTAGAGTTCCGTAGTGGCTGGTAAAGTTCCGTAGGGCCCTGTGGGGTTCTGTATGGACCTGTAGCGTTCCGTAGGGGCCTGCAGGGTTCTGTAAGTGCCCGCAGGTGTCTGTAGGGTTCTGTAGGATTCCGTAGGTGCCTGCAGTGTTCTGTAGGAGCCCATAGGGTTTTCGTGAGGTTCCGTTGTGTTGCTAAGGGTCTTGTAGAGTTCTGTCGGGTCCTGGAGTATTCTGTAGGGTTCCAGAGGGGCTCGTAGGGTTCTGTCAAAATCTGTAGGGTTCCCTAGGGGCCCGTAGTGTCCCATAGATTTCCGTAGGGGCCTGTAGGGTTGTGTAAGTGCCCGCAGGGTTTGGTAGGAGTTTGTAGGGTGCCATAAGTTTCCAGAGGGTTGTGTAGGGTTCCGTAGGGGTCTGTGGTGTTCCCTAGGGGCCTGGAGAGTCTCGTACAGTTCCGTAGGGGCCTGTGGTGTTCCCTAGGGGCCTGTAGAGTCTTGTAGTGTTCTGTAGGGTCCTGTAGGTTTCCATAAGCACCCGCAGAGGTCTGAAGGGGCCCGTACTGTTCCGTAAGGATCCATAGGGCTCCGTAGAGCTTCGTAGGTTCCCTAGAGGCCTGTAGAGTACCGCAGGAGCCAGTAGTGTTCTGTAGGGCCCCGTAGGGTTCCTTCCATAAGGGCTGGCAGTGTTCCGTAGGGTCCTCTAGGGTTGAGTAAGTGCCCGCAGGAGTCTGTAGGAATCCGTGGGATTCTGTAGGGTTCCGGAGGGTTCTGCAGGGTTCCGTAGGGGCCCGTAGAGTTCCGTAGTGGCTGGTAAAGTTCCGTAGGGCCCTGTACCATTCGTAACTGCCTGCAAGGGTCTTTAGGCTTCCGTAGGGGCTGGTAGGGTTCTATAAAGTTCCGTGGGTTCCTGCAGAGTTCTGCAAGTGCCCGCAAGGGCCTGTAGGGGCGCACAGTGTTGCTGTCAGGTTCCGTAGAGTTCCGTAGGGGCCATAGATTTCTGTAGTGGCTGGTAGTATTCCGTAGGGGTCTGTAGGGTTCCGTAGGCACCTGCAGTGTTCTGTAGGAGCCCATAGGGTTTTAGTGAGGTTGCGTTGTGTCGCTAAGGGTCTTGTAGAGTGCTGTCGGGTCCTGGAGTATTCTGTAGGGTTCCAGTGGGCCTCGTAAGGTTCCGTCAAAATCCGTAGGGTTCCCTTGGGGCCCATAGAGTCCCGTAGATTTCCGTAGGGACCTGTAGGGTTGTGTAAGTGCCCGCAGGGGTTGGTAGGAGCTTGTAGGGTGCCATAAGTTTCCAGAGGGTTGTGTAGGGTTCCGTAGGGGCCTGTGGTGTTTCCTAGGGGCCTGTCGAGTCTCGTACGGTTCCGTAGGGGCCTGTGGTGTTCCCTAGGGGCCTGTCGAGTCTCGTACAGTTCCGTAGGGTCCTGTAGGTTTCCATAAGCGCCCACAGAGGTCTCAAGGGGCCCGTACTGTTCCGTAAGGATCCACAGGGCTCAGTAGAGCTTCATAGGTTCCCTAGAGGCCTGTAGAGTACCGCAGGAGCCAGTAGTGTTCTGTAGGGGCCCGTAAGGTTCCTTCCGTAGGGGCTGGCAGTGTTCCATAGGGGCCTGTAGGTTTGTGTAAGTGCCCGCAGGAGTCTGTAGGAATTCGTGGGATTCTGTAAGGTTCCGGAGGGTTCTGCAGGGTTCTGTAGGGGCCCGTAGAGTTCCGTAGTGGCTGGTAAAGTTCCGTAGGGCCCTGTGGGGTTCTGTATGGACCTGTAGCGTTCCGTAGGGGCCTGCAGGGTTCTGTAAGTGCCCGCAGGTGTCTGTAGGGTTCTGTAGGATTCCGTAGGTGCCTGCAGTGTTCTGTAGGAGCCCATAGGGTTTTCGTGAGGTTCCGTTGTGTTGCTAAGGGTCTTGTAGAGTTCTGTCGGGTCCTGGAGTATTCTGTAGGGTTCCAGAGGGGCTCGTAGGGTTCTGTCAAAATCTGTAGGGTTCCCTAGGGGCCCGTAGTGTCCCATAGATTTCCGTAGGGGCCTGTAGGGTTGTGTAAGTGCCCGCAGGGTTTGGTAGGAGTTTGTAGGGTGCCATAAGTTTCCAGAGGGTTGTGTAGGGTTCCGTAGGGGTCTGTGGTGTTCCCTAGGGGCCTGGAGAGTCTCGTACAGTTCCGTAGGGGCCTGTGGTGTTCCCTAGGGGCCTGTAGAGTCTTGTAGTGTTCTGTAGGGTCCTGTAGGTTTCCATAAGCACCCGCAGAGGTCTGAAGGGGCCCGTACTGTTCCGTAAGGATCCATAGGGCTCCGTAGAGCTTCGTAGGTTCCCTAGAGGCCTGTAGAGTACCGCAGGAGCCAGTAGTGTTCTGTAGGGCCCCGTAGGGTTCCTTCCATAAGGGCTGGCAGTGTTCCGTAGGGTCCTCTAGGGTTGAGTAAGTGCCCGCAGGAGTCTGTAGGAATCCGTGGGATTCTGTAGGGTTCCGGAGGGTTCTGCAGGGTTCCGTAGGGGCCCGTAGAGTTCCGTAGTGGCTGGTAAAGTTCCGTAGGGCCCTGTACCATTCGTAACTGCCTGCAAGGGTCTTTAGGCTTCCGTAGGGGCTGGTAGGGTTCTATAAAGTTCCGTGGGTTCCTGCAGAGTTCTGCAAGTGCCCGCAAGGGCCTGTAGGGGCGCACAGTGTTGCTGTCAGGTTCCGTAGAGTTCCGTAGGGGCCATAGGTTTCCGTAGTGGCTGGTAGTATTCCGTAGGGGTCTGTAGGGTTCCGTAGGCACCTGCAGTGTTCTGTAGGAGCCCATAGGGTTTTAGTGAGGTTCCGTTGTGTCGCTAAGGGTCTTGTAGAGTGCTGTCGGGTCCTGGAGTATTCTGTAGGGTTCCAGAGGGCCTCGTAAGGTTCCGTCAAAATCCGTAGGGTTCCCTTGGGGCCCATAGAGTCCCGTAGATTTCCGTAGGGACCTGTAGGGTTGTGTAAGTGCCCGCAGGGGTTGGTAGGAGCTTGTAGGGTGCCATAAGTTTCCAGAGGGTTGTGTAGGGTTCCGTAGGGGCCTGTGGTGTTTCCTAGGGGCCTGTCGAGTCTCGTACAGTTCCGTAGGGTCCTGTAGGTTTCCATAAGCGCCCGCAGAGGTCTGAAGGGGCCCGTACTGTTCCGTAAGGATCCATAGGGCTCCGTAGAGCTTCGTAGGTTCCCTAGAGGCCTGTAGAGTACCGCAGGAGCCAGTAGTGTTCTGTAGGGGCCCGTAGGGTTCCTTCCATAGGGGCTGGCAGTGTTCCGTAGGGTCCTCTAGGGTTGAGTAAGTGCCCGCAGGAGTCTGTAGGAGTCTGTGGGATTCTGTAAGGTTCCGGAGGGTTCTGCAGGGTTCCGTAGGGGCCCCTAGAGTTCCATAGTGGCTGGTGAAGTTCCGTAGGGCCCTGTACCGTTCCGTAACTGCCTGCAAGGGTCTTTAGGCTTCCGTAGGGGCTGGTAGGGTTCCATAAAGTTCCGTGGGTTCCTGCAGAGTTCTGCAAGTGCCCGCAAGGGCCTGTAGGGGCGCACAGTGTTTCTGTCAGGTTCCGTAGAGTTCCGTAGGGGCCATAGGTTTCCGTAGTGGCTGGTAGTATTCCGTAGGGGTCTGTAGGGTTCCGTAGGCACCTGCAGTGTTCTGTAGGAGCCCATAGGGTTTTAGTGAGGTTCCGTTGTGTCGCTAAGGGTCTTGTAGAGTTCTGTCGGGTCCTGGAGTATTCTGTAGGGTTCCAGAGGGGCTGGTAGGGTTCCGTCAAAATCCGTAGGGTTCCCTTGGGGCCCATAGAGTCCCATAGATTTCCGTAGGGACCTGTAGGGTTGTGTAAGTGCCCGCAGGGGTTGGTAGGAGCTTGTAGGGTGCCATAAGTTTCCAGAGGGTTGTGTAGGGTTCCGTAGGGGCCTGTGGTGTTCCCTAGGGGCCTGGAGAGTCTCGTACGGTTCCGTAGGGGCCTGTGGTGTTCCCTAGGGGCCTGTCGAGTCTCGTACAGTTCCGTAGGGTCCTGTAGGTTTCCATAAGCGCCCGCAGAGGTCTCAAGGGGCCCGTACTGTTCCGTAAGGATCCATAGGGCTCCGTAGAGCTTCGTAGGTTCCCTAGTGGCCTGTAGAGTACCGCAGGAGCCAGTAGTGTTCTGTAGGGCCCCGTAGGGTTCCTTCCATAGGGGCTGGCAGTGTTCCGTAGGGTCCTCTAGGGTTGAGTAAGTGCCCGCAGGAGTCTGTAGGAATCCGTGGGATTCTGTAGGGATCCGGAGGGTTCTGCAGGGTTCCGTAGGGGCCCGTAGAGTTCCGTAGTGGCTGGTAAAGTTCCGTAGGGCCCTGTACCATTCGTAACTGCCTGCAAGGGTCTTTAGGCTTCCGTAGGGGCTGGTAGGGTTCTGTAAAGTTCCGTGGGTTCCTGCAGAGTTCTGCAAGTGCCCGCAAGGGCCTGTAGGGGCGCACAGTGTTGCTGTCAGGTTCCGTAGAGTTCCGTAGGGGCCATAGGTTTCCGTAGTGGCTGGTAGTATTCCGTAGGGGTCTGTAGGGTTCCGTAGGCACCTGCAGTGTTCTGTAGGAGCCCATAGGGTTTTAGTGAGGTTCCGTTGTGTCGCTAAGGGTCTTGTAGAGTTCTGTCGGGTCCTGGAGTATTCTGTAGGGTTCCAGAGGGGCTGGTAGGGTTCCGTCAAAATCCGTAGGGTTCCCTTGGGGCCCATAGAGTCCCGTAGATTTCCGTAGGGACCTGTAGGGTTGTGTAAGTGCCCGCAGGGGTTGGTAGGAGCTTGTAGGGTGCCATAAGTTTCCAGAGGGTTGTGTAGGGTTCCGTAGGGGCCTGTGGTGTTCCCTAGGGGCCTGTAGAGTCTCGTACGCTTCCGTAGGGGCCTGTGGTGTTCCCTAGGGGCCTGTCGAGTCTCGTACGGTTCCGTAGGGTCCTGTAGGTTTCCATAAGCGCCCGCAGAGGTCTCAAGGGGCCCGTACTGTTCCGTAAGGATCCACAGGGCTCAGTAGAGCTTCGTAGGTTCCCTAGAGGCCTGTAGAGTACCGCAGGAGCCAGTAGTGTTCTGTAGGGGCCCGTAAGGTTCCTTCCGTAGGGGCTGGCAGTGTTCCGTAGGGGCCTGTAGGTTTGTGTAAGTGCCCGCAGGAGTCTGTAGGAATTCGTGGGATTCTGTAAGGTTCCGGAGGGTTCTGCAGGGTTCTGTAGGGGCCCGTAGAGTTCCGTAGTGGCTGGTAAAGTTCCGTAGGGCCCTGTGGGTTTCTGTATGGACCTGTAGCGTTCCGTAGGGGCCTGCAGGGTTCCGTAAGTGCCCGCAGGTGTCTGTAGGGTTCTGTAGGATTCCGTAGGTGCCTGCAGTGTTCTGTAGGAGCCCATAGGGTTTTCGTGAGGTTCCGTTGTGTTGCTAAGGGTCTTGTAGAGTTCTGTCGGGTCCTGGAGTATTCTGTAGGGTTCCAGAGGGGCTCGTAGGGTTCTGTCAAAATCTGTAGGGTTCCCTAGGGGCCCGTAGTGTCCCATAGATTTCCGTAGGGGCCTGTAGGGTTGTGTAAGTGCCCGCAGGGTTTGGTAGGAGTTTGTAGGGTGCCATAAGTTTCCAGAGGGTTGTGTAGGGTTCCGTAGGGGTCTGTGGTGTTCCCTAGGGGCCTGGAGAGTCTCGTACAGTTCCGTAGGGGCCTGTGGTGTTCCCTAGGGGCCTGTAGAGTCTTGTAGTGTTCTGTAGGGTCCTGTAGGTTTCCATAAGCACCCGCAGAGGTCTGAAGGGGCCCGTACTGTTCCGTAAGGATCCATAGGGCTCCGTAGAGCTTCGTAGGTTCCCTAGAGGCCTGTAGAGTACCGCAGGAGCCAGTAGTGTTCTGTAGGGCCCCGTAGGGTTCCTTCCATAAGGGCTGGCAGTGTTCCGTAGGGTCCTCTAGGGTTGAGTAAGTGCCCGCAGGAGTCTGTAGGAATCCGTGGGATTCTGTAGGGTTCCGGAGGGTTCTGCAGGGTTCCGTAGGGGCCCGTAGAGTTCCGTAGTGGCTGGTAAAGTTCCGTAGGGCCCTGTACCATTCGTAACTGCCTGCAAGGGTCTTTAGGCTTCCGTAGGGGCTGGTAGGGTTCTATAAAGTTCCGTGGGTTCCTGCAGAGTTCTGCAAGTGCCCGCAAGGGCCTGTAGGGGCGCACAATGTTTCTGTCAGGTTCCGTAGAGTTCCGTAGGGGCCATAGGTTTCCGTAGTGGCTGGTAGTATTCCGTAGGGGTCTGTAGGGTTCCGTAGGCACCTGCAGTGTTCTGTAGGAGCCCATAGGGTTTTAGTGAGGTTCCGTTGTGTCGCTAAGGGTCTTGTAGAGTGCTGTCGGGTCCTGGAGTATTCTGTAGGGTTCCAGTGGGCCTCGTAAGGTTCCATCAAAATCCGTAGGCTTCCCTTGGGGCCCATAGAGTCCCGTAGATTTCCGTAGGGACCTGTAGGGTTGTGTAAGTGCCCGCAGGGGTTGGTAGGAGCTTGTAGGGTGCCATAAGTTTCCAGAGGGTTGTGTAGGGTTCCGTAGGGGCCTGTGGTGTTTCCTAGGGGCCTGTCGAGTCTCGTACGGTTCCGTAGGGGCCTGTGGTGTTCCCTAGGGGCCTGTCGAGTCTCGTACAGTTCCGTAGGGTCCTGTAGGTTTCCATAAGCGCCCACAGAGGTCTCAAGGGGCCCGTACTGTTCCGTAAGGATCCACAGGGCTCAGTAGAGCTTCGTAGGTTCCCTAGAGGCCTGTAGAGTACCGCAGGAGCCAGTAGTGTTCTGTAGGGGCCCGTAAGGTTCCTTCCGTAGGGGCTGGCAGTGTTCCATAGGGGCCTGTAGGTTTGTGTAAGTGCCCGCAGGAGTCTGTAGGAATTCGTGGGATTCTGTAAGGTTCCGGAGGGTTCTGCAGGGTTCTGTAGGGGCCCGTAGAGTTCCGTAGTGGCTGGTAAAGTTCCGTAGGGCCCTGTGGGGTTCTGTATGGACCTGTAGCGTTCCGTAGGGGCCTGCAGGGTTCTGTAAGTGCCCGCAGGTGTCTGTAGGGTTCTGTAGGATTCCGTAGGTGCCTGCAGTGTTCTGTAGGAGCCCATAGGGTTTTCGTGAGGTTCCGTTGTGTTGCTAAGGGTCTTGTAGAGTTCTGTCGGGTCCTGGAGTATTCTGTAGGGTTCCAGAGGGGCTCGTAGGGTTCTGTCAAAATCTGTAGGGTTCCCTAGGGGCCCGTAGTGTCCCATAGATTTCCGTAGGGGCCTGTAGGGTTGTGTAAGTGCCCGCAGGGTTTGGTAGGAGTTTGTAGGGTGCCATAAGTTTCCAGAGGGTTGTGTAGGGTTCCGTAGGGGTCTGTGGTGTTCCCTAGGGGCCTGGAGAGTCTCGTACAGTTCCGTAGGGGCCTGTGGTGTTCCCTAGGGGCCTGTAGAGTCTTGTAGTGTTCTGTAGGGTCCTGTAGGTTTCCATAAGCACCCGCAGAGGTCTGAAGGGGCCCGTACTGTTCCGTAAGGATCCATAGGGCTCCGTAGAGCTTCGTAGGTTCCCTAGAGGCCTGTAGAGTACCGCAGGAGCCAGTAGTGTTCTGTAGGGCCCCGTAGGGTTCCTTCCATAAGGGCTGGCAGTGTTCCGTAGGGTCCTCTAGGGTTGAGTAAGTGCCCGCAGGAGTCTGTAGGAATCCGTGGGATTCTGTAGGGTTCCGGAGGGTTCTGCAGGGTTCCGTAGGGGCCCGTAGAGTTCCGTAGTGGCTGGTAAAGTTCCGTAGGGCCCTGTACCATTCGTAACTGCCTGCAAGGGTCTTTAGGCTTCCGTAGGGGCTGGTAGGGTTCTATAAAGTTCCGTGGGTTCCTGCAGAGTTCTGCAAGTGCCCGCAAGGGCCTGTAGGGGCGCACAGTGTTGCTGTCAGGTTCCGTAGAGTTCCGTAGGGGCCATAGATTTCTGTAGTGGCTGGTAGTATTCCGTAGGGGTCTGTAGGGTTCCGTAGGCACCTGCAGTGTTCTGTAGGAGCCCATAGGGTTTTAGTGAGGTTCCGTTGTGTCGCTAAGGGTCTTGTAGAGTGCTGTCGGGTCCTGGAGTATTCTGTAGGGTTCCAGTGGGCCTCGTAAGGTTCCGTCAAAATCCGTAGGGTTCCCTTGGGGCCCATAGAGTCCCGTAGATTTCCGTAGGGACCTGTAGGGTTGTGTAAGTGCCCGCAGGGGTTGGTAGGAGCTTGTAGGGTGCCATAAGTTTCCAGAGGGTTGTGTAGGGTTCCGTAGGGGCCTGTGGTGTTTCCTAGGGGCCTGTCGAGTCTCGTACGGTTCCGTAGGGGCCTGTGGTGTTCCCTAGGGGCCTGTCGAGTCTCGTACAGTTCCGTAGGGTCCTGTAGGTTTCCATAAGCGCCCACAGAGGTCTCAAGGGGCCCGTACTGTTCCGTAAGGATCCACAGGGCTCAGTAGAGCTTCATAGGTTCCCTAGAGGCCTGTAGAGTACCGCAGGAGCCAGTAGTGTTCTGTAGGGGCCCGTAAGGTTCCTTCCGTAGGGGCTGGCAGTGTTCCATAGGGGCCTGTAGGTTTGTGTAAGTGCCCGCAGGAGTCTGTAGGAATTCGTGGGATTCTGTAAGGTTCCGGAGGGTTCTGCAGGGTTCTGTAGGGGCCCGTAGAGTTCCGTAGTGGCTGGTAAAGTTCCGTAGGGCCCTGTGGGGTTCTGTATGGACCTGTAGCGTTCCGTAGGGGCCTGCAGGGTTCTGTAAGTGCCCGCAGGTGTCTGTAGGGTTCTGTAGGATTCCGTAGGTGCCTGCAGTGTTCTGTAGGAGCCCATAGGGTTTTCGTGAGGTTCCGTTGTGTTGCTAAGGGTCTTGTAGAGTTCTGTCGGGTCCTGGAGTATTCTGTAGGGTTCCAGAGGGGCTCGTAGGGTTCTGTCAAAATCTGTAGGGTTCCCTAGGGGCCCGTAGTGTCCCATAGATTTCCGTAGGGGCCTGTAGGGTTGTGTAAGTGCCCGCAGGGTTTGGTAGGAGTTTGTAGGGTGCCATAAGTTTCCAGAGGGTTGTGTAGGGTTCCGTAGGGGTCTGTGGTGTTCCCTAGGGGCCTGGAGAGTCTCGTACAGTTCCGTAGGGGCCTGTGGTGTTCCCTAGGGGCCTGTAGAGTCTTGTAGTGTTCTGTAGGGTCCTGTAGGTTTCCATAAGCACCCGCAGAGGTCTGAAGGGGCCCGTACTGTTCCGTAAGGATCCATAGGGCTCCGTAGAGCTTCGTAGGTTCCCTAGAGGCCTGTAGAGTACCGCAGGAGCCAGTAGTGTTCTGTAGGGCCCCGTAGGGTTCCTTCCATAAGGGCTGGCAGTGTTCCGTAGGGTCCTCTAGG
>NW_027415084.1:0-14039 GCF_964106895.1 Numenius arquata
GGTCTGTGGGGCAGGGGTGGGATCTATGGGGCAGGTGAGGTTCTATGGGGCTGGGGGGGAGCTATGGGGCAGGGGGGATCTATGGGGCTGGGAGGGATCTATGGGGCAGGGATCTATAGGGCTGCGGGGGGTCTATGGGGCAGGTGGGGGTCTGTGGGGCAGGGGTGGGATCTATGGGGCAGGTGAGGTTCTATGGGGCAGGGGGGGAGCTATGGGGCAGGGGGGATCTATGGGGCTGGGAGGGATCTATGGGGCAGGGATCTATAGGGCTGTGGGGGGTCTATGGGGCAGGTGGGGGTCTGTGGGGCAGGGGTGGGATCTATGGGGCAGGTGAGGTTCTATGGGGCAGGGGGGGAGCTATGGGGCAGGGGGGATCTATGGGGCTGGGAGGGATCTATGGGGCAGGGATCTATAGGGCTGCGGGGGGTCTATGGGGCAGGTGGGGGTCTGTGGGGCAGGGGTGGGATCTATGGGGCAGGTGAGGTTCTATGGGGCAGGGGGGGAGCTATGGGGCAGGGGGGATCTATGGGGCTGGGAGGGATCTATGGGGCAGGGATCTATAGGGCTGCGGGGGGTCTATGGGGCAGGTGGGGGTCTGTGGGGCAGGGGTGGGATCTATGGGGCAGGGGAGGGATCTATGGGGCAGGGGGGGAGCTATGGGGCAGGGGGGGAGCTATGGGGCAGGGGGGATCTATGGGGCTGGGAGGGATCTATGGGGCAGGGGAGGGATCTATGGGGCTGCGGGGGGTCTATGGGGCAGGTGGGGGTCTGTGGGGCAGGGGTGGGATCTATGGGGCAGGGGAGGGATCTATGGGGCAGGGGGGGAGCTATGGGGCAGGGGGGGAACTATGGGGCAGGGGGGATCTATAGGGCTTGGAGGAGCGTCTATGGGGCAGGGGGTTTCTGTGGGGCAGGAGAGAGTCTATGGGGCATGATGACCTCATCAAACCTCCATTTTGGGTCGGTTTGGGTGGATTTATGACCAAGCGGAGGTTGATGGGACCACGGTGACCTCATGACGTCACCGATGACCTCATCGAACCCCAATTTTGGGTCATTTTGGGTGGATTTATGGCCAACTGGAGTTTGATGGGACCACGGTGACCTCATGACATCACCGATGACCTCATCGAACCCCAATT
The DNA here is from genome assembly GCF_964106895.1 of Numenius arquata. Taxonomy (NCBI): domain Eukaryota; kingdom Metazoa; phylum Chordata; class Aves; order Charadriiformes; family Scolopacidae; genus Numenius; species Numenius arquata. The sequence continues at coordinate 1,143 of NW_027415084.1, forward strand.
TCGGGCCATTTTGACCAAATTATGGCTAAGTAGAGCTTGATGGCCACCACGATGACCTCATCAAACCTCCATTTTGGGTCGGTTTGGGTGGATTTATGGCCAACTGGAGGTTGATGGGACCACGGTGACCTCATGAGGTCACCGATGACATCATCAAACTGCCATTTTGGGTCGGTTTGGGTGGATTAATGGCCAACTGGAGGTTGATGGGACCACGGTGACCTCATGAGGTCACCGATGACATCATCAAACTGCCATTTTGGGTCGGTTTGGGTGGATTAATGGCCAACTGGAGGTTGATGGGACCACGGTGACTTCATGAGGTCACCGATGACATCATCAAACCGCCATATTGGGTCGTTTTGGGTGGATTTATGACCAAGCGGAGGTTGATGGGACCATGATGACCTCATGAGGTCACCGATGACCTCATCGAACCCCAATTTTGGGTCATTTTGGGTGGATTAATGGCCAACTGGAGGTTGATGGGACCACGGTGACCTCATGAGGTCACCGATGACATCATCAAACCGCCATATTGGGTCGTTTTGGGTGGATTTATGACCAAGCGGAGGTTGATGGGACCATGATGACCTCATGAGGTCACCGATGACATCATCAAACTGCCATTTTGGGTCGGTTTGGGTGGATTAATGGCCAACTGGAGGTTGATGGGACCACGGTGACTTCATGCGGTCACCGATGACCTCATCGAACCCCAATTTTGGGTCATTTTGGGTGGATTTATGGCCAACTGGAGGTTGATGGGACCACGGTGACCTCATGAGGTCACCGATGACATCATCAAACTGCCATTTTGGGTCGGTTTGGGTGGATTTATGGCCAACTGGAGGTTGATGGGACCACGGTGACCTCATGACGTCACCGATGACCTCATCGAACCCCAATTTTGGGTCGTTTTGGGTGGGTTTATGACCAAGTGGAGGTTGATGGGACCATGATGACCTCATGCGGTCACCGATGACATCATCAAACCGCCATTTTGGGTCATTTTGGGTGGGTTTATGACCAAGCGGAGGTTGATGGGACCATGATGACCTCATGCGGTCACCGATGACCTCATCAAACCTCCATTTTGGGTCGGTTTGGGTGGATTAATGGCCAACTGGAGGTTGATGGGACCACGGTGACCTCATGAGGTCACCGATGACATCATTGAACCCCAATTTCGGGCCATTTTGACCAAATTATGGCTAAGTAGAGCTTGATGGCCACCACGATGACCTCATCAAACTGCCATTTTGGGTCGGTTTGGGTGGATTAATGGCCAAGTGGAGGTTGATGGGACCATGATGACCTCATGCGGTCACTGATGACCTCATCAAACTGCCATATTGGGTCGTTTTGGGTGGATTTATGACCAAGTGGAGGTCGATGGGACCACGGTGACCTCATGAGGTCACCGATGACATCATCAAACTGCCATTTTGGGTCGGTTTGGGTGGATTAATGGCCAACTGGAGGTTGATGGGACCACGGTGACTTCATGCGGTCACCGATGACCTCATCGAACCCCAATTTTGGGTCATTTTGGGTGGATTTATGGCCAACTGGAGTTTGATGGGACCACGGTGACCTCATGACATCACCGATGACCTCATCGAACCCCAATTTTGGGTCGGTTTGGGTGGATTTATGGCCAACTGGAGGTTGATGGCCACCACGATGACCTCATGCGGTCACTGATGACCTCATCAAACTGCCATTTTGGGTCATTTTGGGTGGATTAATGGCCAAGTGGAGGTTGATGGGACCACGGTGACCTCATGAGGTCACCGATGACATCATCAAACCGCCATTTCGGGTCGGTTTGGGTGGATTAATGGCCAAGCGGAGGTTGATGGGACCACGGTGACTTCATGCGGTCACCGATGACCTCATCGAACCCCAATTTTGGGTCGGTTTGGGTGGATTTATGGCCAACTGGAGGTTGATGGGACCACGGTGACCTCATGACGTCACCGATGACCTCATCGAACCCCAATTTTGGGTCGTTTTGGGTGGGTTTATGACCAAGTGGAGGTTGATGGGACCATGATGACCTCATGCGGTCACCGATGACATCATCAAACCGCCATTTTGGGTCATTTTGGGTGGGTTTATGACCAAGCGGAGGTTGATGGGACCATGATGACCTCATGCGGTCACCGATGACCTCATCAAACCTCCATTTTGGGTCGGTTTGGGTGGATTAATGGCCAACTGGAGGTTGATGGGACCACGGTGACTTCATGCGGTCACCGATGACCTCATCGAACCCCAATTTTGGGTCATTTTGGGTGGATTTATGGCCAACTGGAGTTTGATGGGACCACGGTGACCTCATGACATCACCGATGACCTCATCGAACCCCAATTTTGGGTCATTTTGGGTGGATTTATGGCCAACTGGAGTTTGATGGGACCACAGTGACCTCATGAGGTCACCGATGACCTCATCAAACTGCCATTTTGGGTCGGTTTGGGTGGATTTATGGCCAACTGGAGGTTGATGGCCACCACGATAATCTCATCAAGCCCCCATTTCGGGTCGGTTTGGGTGGATTAATGGCCAAGCGGAGGTTGATGGGACCACGGCTCTCTAGGCCCCTCCCCACCTGGCCGTGGGGCGCGCTTGGGGGTCAGCTATAGGGCCAGGAGGAGGGTGATGGGGCAGTGGTCGCTTCCCAGGACGCGGGAGCGGATCTTGCTGTCGCAGAGAGCCCCTTCCAAACGCCGGGAGAGGACGAAATAATCCAACCTCCACCCCACGTTCCGTTCCCGGGCGCCCCCTAAGTAGGTCCAGAAGGTGTAAGCGTGGGGCAGAGCCGGGTAAAGGTGACGGAAAGAATCCAAGAATCCCGTATTTAGGAGGGCTCCGAATCCTTCCCGTTCTTCCGAGGTGAAGCCGGCCGAGCGCCGGTTGGCCTTGGGATGCCGAAGGTCCAACTCTTGGTGGGCCACGTTGAGGTCACCGCAAAGGGCCACCGGTTTGAGGGCGTCCAAACGAGCCAGGTAGGCCCGGAAGGCCGCGTCCCAACGGAGACGGTATTCCAAGCGCACCAGGCCCCGGCCGGAATTGGGAACGTAAGCGGCCACCACGTAGAGGGCGGGAAATTCGGCCGTCACCACCCGACCTTCGCGGTCGTGCTCTTCCTCGCCTGAGGGAGGGAGAGAGAGAAAGAGGGGTTGTCGAGGGGGTGACTGGGAGGGGACTGGGAGGGACTGGAGGCAACTGGGGTTCAACTGGCAGCGACTGGGGGCAATTGGAAGCAACTGGGAGTATCTGGAGGCAACTGGGGTCAAGTGGGAGGCAACTGGGAGCATCTGGAGGGCAACTGGGGTCAAGTGGGAGGCAACTGGGAGCATCTGGAGGGCAACTGGGGTCAAGTGGGAGGCAACTGGGAGCATCTGGAGGGCAACTGGGGGCAACTGGGGTCAACTGGGAGGCAACTGGGGGCAATTGGAGGCAACTGGGGGCAATTGGAGGCAACTAGGGGGTCAACTGGGAGGCAACTAGAGGGTCAACTGGGAGGCAACTGGGGCTGACTGGGAGGGACTGGGGGGCGATTCAGGGCGACCGGAGGCAACTGGGGGTCAACTGGGAGCAGCTGGAGGCAACTGGGGGTGACTGGGAGGCAACTGGGGGTGACTGGGAAGGACTGGGGGGCGATTCAGGGTGAGCAGAGGCAACCGGAGGCAACTGGGGGTCAACTGGGAGCGACTGGAGGCAACTGGGGTCAAGTGGGAGGCAACTGGGGGCAATTGGAGGCAACTGGGAGTATCTGGAGGCAACTGTGGTCAAGTGGGAGGCAACTGGGAGCATCTGGAGGGCAACTGGGGGCGACTAGGGGTCAACAGGGGGCAATTGCAGGCAACTGGGAGGCAACTGGGGTCAACTGGGAGGCAACTGGGGGCAATTGGAGGCAACTGGGGGCAATTGGAGGCAACTAGGGGGTCAACTGGGAGGCAACTGGGGCTGACTGGGAGGGACTGGGGGGCGATTCGGGGCGACCGGAGGCAACTGGGGGTCAACTGGGAGCAGCTGGAGGCAACTGGGGGTGACTGGGAGGCAACTGGGGGTGACTGGGAAGGACTGGGGGGCGATTCAGGGTGAGCAGAGGCAACCGGAGGCAACTGGGGGTCAACTGGGAGCGACTGGAGGCAACTGGGGTCAAGTGGGAGGCAACTGGGGGCAATTGGAGGCAACTGGGAGTATCTGGAGGCAACTGTGGTCAAGTGGGAGGCAACTGGGAGCATCTGGAGGGCAACTGGGGGCGACTAGGGGTCAACAGGGGGCAATTGCAGGCAACTGGGAGGCAACTGGGGTCAACTGGGAGGCAACTGGGGGCAATTGGAGGCAACTGGGGGCAATTGGAGGCAACTAGGGGGTCAACTGGGAGGCAACTGGGGCTGACTGGGAGGGACTGGGGGGCGATTCGGGGCGACCGGAGGCAACTGGGGGTCAACTGGGAGCAGCTGGAGGCAACTGGGGGTGACTGGGAGGCAACTGGGGGTGACTGGGAAGGACTGGGGGGCGATTCAGGGTGAGCAGAGGCAACCGGAGGCAACTGGGGGTCAACTGGGAGCGACTGGAGGCAACTGGGGTCAAGTGGGAGGCAACTGGGGGCAATTGGAGGCAACTGGGAGTATCTGGAGGCAACTGGGGTCAAGTGGGAGGCAACTGGGAGCATCTGGAGGGCAACTGGGGGCGACTAGGGGTCAACAGGGGGCAATTGGAGGCAACTGGGAGGCAACTGGGGTCAAGTGGGAGGCAACTGGGGTCAACTGGGAGGCAACTGGGGGCAATTGGAGGCAACTGGGGGCAATTGGAGGCAACTAGGGGGTCAACTGGGAGGCAACTGGGGCTGACTGGGAGGGACTGGGGGGCGATTCAGGGCGACCGGAGGCAACTGGGGGTCAACTGGGAGCAGCTGGAGGCAACTGGGGGTGACTGGGAGGCAACTGGGGACAATTGGAGGCAACTCGGGGTGACTGGGAGGAACTGGGGGGCGATTCGGGGCACCTGGAGGCAACTGGGGGCAACTGGGAGGACACTGGGGGTGACTGGGAAGGACTGGGGGGCGATTCAGGGTGAGCAGAGGCAACCGGAGGCAACTGGGGGTCAACTGGGAGCGACTGGAGGCAACTGGGGTCAAGTGGGAGGCAACTGGGGGCAATTGGAGGCAACTGGGAGGCAACTGGGGGCAATTGGATACAACTGGGGGCGACTGGAAGGAACTGGGAGGCGACAGGGAAGGACTGGGGGACGATTCGGGGCGACTGGAGGCAACTGGGGGCGACTGGGGGTCAACTGGGAGCGACTGGAGGCAACTGGGGTCAACTGGGAGGCAACTGGAGGCAACTGGGAGGAACTGGGGGGCAATTCGGGGCATCTGGAGACAACTGGAGGCAACTGGGAGGCAACTGGGGGTCAACTGGGAGCAACTGGGGTCAACTGGGGTCAAGTGGGAGTCAACTGGGGGCAATTGGAGGCAACTGGGAGCAACTGGGGGCGACTGGGGGGCAACTGGGAGGCAACTGGAGGCAACTGGGAGGAAGGAGAAAGCAACTGGAGGCAACTGGAGGCAACTGGAAGCAAGGGAAGTCAACTGGAAGGTCAACTGGAAGCAACCGGGTCAACTGGGAGGCAACTGGAGGCAACTGGGAGGAACTGGGGGGCAATTCGGGGCATCTGGAGACAACTGGAGGCAACTGGGAGGCAACTGGGAGCAACTGGGGTCAACTGGGCTCAAGTGGGAGGCAACTGGGGGCAATTGAAGGCAACTGGGAGCATCTGGAGGGTAACTGGGGGTGACTGGGAGGAACTGGGGGGGTGATTCGGGGCAACTGATGGCAACTGGGGTCAACTGGGGGTCAACTGGGAGCAACTGGAGGCAACTGGGGGCAATTGGAGGCAACTGGGAGCATCTGGAGGGCAACTGGGGGTGACTGGGAGGAACTGGGAGGCGACTGGGAAGGACTGGGGGGCGATTCGGGGCGACCAGATGCAACTGGAGGCAACTGGGGGTCAACTGGGAGCAACTGGAGGCAACTGGGGTCAAGTGGGAGGCAACTGGGGGCAATTGGAGGCAACTGGGAGGCAACTGGGAGCGACTGGAGGCGACTGGGAGCGACTGGGAGGCAACTGGGGGCAATTGGAGGCAAGTGGGAGCATCTGGAGGGCAACTGGGGGCGACTGGAAGGAACTGGGGGGCGATTCAGGGCGACTGGGGGCGACTGGGAGGCAACTGGGGGCAATTGGAGGCAACTGGGAGGCAAGTGGGAGCATCTGGAGGGCAACTGGGGGTGACTGGGAGGAACTGGGGGGCGATTCGGGGCGACCGGAGGCAACTGGGGGCAACTGGGGGTCAACTGGGAGCGACTGGAGGCAACTGGGATCAAGTGGGAGGCAACTGGGGGCAATTGGAGGCAACTGGGAGCATCTGGAGGGCAACTGGGGGTGACTGGGAGGAACTGGGGGGTGATTCGGGGCAACTGGAGGCAACTGGGAGGCAACTGGCGGTGACTGGGAGGGATTGGGGGACGATTCGTGGCGACCGGAGGCAACTGGGGGTCAACTGGGAGAAACTGGAGGCAACTGGGGGTGACTGGGAGGCAACTGGGGGCAACTGGAGGCAACTGGGAGCATCTGGAGGGCAACTGGGGGTGACTGGGAGGAACTGGAGGGCGATTCAGGGTGACCGGAGGCAACTGGGGGAGACTGGGAGGGACTGGGGGCAACTGGGATAAAGGAGAAGGCAACTGGAGGCAACTGGGGGTCAACTGGGAGCGACTGGAGGCAACTGGGGTCAAGTGGGAGGCAACTGGGAGCAACTGGAGGCAACTGGGGGGCAATTCGGGGCAACTGGAGGAAACTGGGAGCAACTGATGGCAACTGGGGTCAACTGGGGGTCAACTGGGAGCAACTGGAGGCAACTGGGGGCGACTGGGAGGCAACTGGGAGCATCTGGAGGGTAACTGGGGGTGACTGGGAGGAACTGGGGGGTGATTCGGGGCAACTGGAGGCAACTGGGAGGCAACTGGCGGTGACTGGGAAGGACTGGGGGACGATTCGGGGCGACCGGAGGCAACTGGGGGCGACTGGGGGTCAACTGGGAGCAACTGGGGTCAAGTGAAAGGAAACTGGGGGCAATTGGAGGCAACTGGGGGTCAACTGGGAGGCAACTGGGGGTGACTGGGAGGGACTGGGGGGCGATTCGGGGCAACCGGAGGCAACTGGGAGGCCACTGGGAGCGACTGGAGGCAACTGGGGTCAAGTGGGAGGCAACTGGGGGCAATTGGAGGCAACTGGGGGTCAACTGGGGGCGACTGGGGGTCAACTGGGGGCGACTGGGAGGGACTGGGGGCAACTGGGAGGAAGGAGAAGGCAACTGGAGGCAACTGGGGTCAACTGGGAGGCAACTGGGGGTCAACTGGAGGCAACTGGGAGGCAACTGGGGGGCAACTGGATGCAACTGGGGGGCAACTGGAGGCAACTGGGAGGAACTGGGAGGGAACTGGGAGGCCACTGGGGGGAACTGGGAGGAACTGGGAGGCCACTGGGGGGCACTGGGAGGAACTGGGAGGCCACTGGGGGGCACTGGGAGGAACTGGGAGGCCACTGGGAAAAACTGGGAGGAACTGGGAGGGAACTGGGGGGCACTGGGAGGAACTGGGAGGCCACTGGGAGGAACTGGGAGGAACTGAGAGGCCACTGGGGGGAACTGGGAGGAACTAGGAGGCCACTGGGGGGAACTGGGAGGAACTGGGAGGCCACTGGGGGGCACTGGGAGGAACTGGGAGGCCACCGGGGGGCACTGGGAGGAACTGGGAGGCCACTGGGGGGCAATGGGAGGAACTGGGAGGAAACTGGGGGGCACTGGGAGGAACTGGGAGGAACTGGGAGGCCACTGGGGGGAACTGGGAGGAACTGGGAGGCCACTGGGGGGAACTGGGAGCAACTGGGAGGGAACTGGGGGGAACTGGGAGGAACTGGGAGGCCACTGGGGGGAACTGGGAGGAACTGGGAAACCACTGGGGGGAACTGGGAGGAACTGGGAGGGAACTGCGGGGAACTGGGAGGAACTGGGAGGGAACTGGGAGGCCACTGGGGGGCACTGGGAGGAACTGGGAGGCAACTGGGGGGAACTGGGAGGAACTGGGAGGCCACTGGGGGGCACTGGGAGGAACTGGGAGGCCACTGGGGGGCACTGGGAGGAACTGGGAGGCCACTGGGGGGAACTGGGAGGAACTGGGAGGCCACTGGGGGGCACTGGGAGGAACTGGGGGGAACTGGGAGGAACTGGGAGGTAACTGGGAGGCCACTGGGGGGAACTGGGAGGAACTGGGAGGGAACTGGGGGGAACTGGGAGGAACTGGGAGGCCACTGGGGGGAACTGGGAGGAACTGGGAGGCAACTGGGGGGAACTGGGAGGAACTGGGAGGGAACTGGGAGGCCACTGGGGGGAACTGGGAGGAACTGGGAGGCCACTGGGGGGCACTGGGAGGAACTGGGAGGCCACTGGGGGGAACGGGGAGCAACTGGGAGGCAACTGGGGGGAACTGGGAGGAACTGGGAGGCCACTGGGGGGAACTGGGAGGAACTGGGTGGCCACTGGGGGGAACTGGGAGGAACTGGGAGGCCACTGGGAGGAACTGGGAGGAACTGGGAGGCCACTGGGGGGAACTGGGAGTAACTGGGAGGCCACTGGGGGGCACTGGGAGGAACTGGGAGGCCACTGGGGGGAACTGGGAGGAACTGGGAGGCCACTGGGGGGCACTGGGAGGAACTGGGAGGCCACTGGGAAAAACTGGGAGGAACTGGGAGGCCACTGGGGGGAACTGGGAGGAACTGGGAGGCCACTGGGGGGCACTGGGAGGAACTGGGAGGCCACTGGGGGGAACTGGGAGGAACTGGGAGGCCACTGGGGGGCACTGGGAGGAACTGGGAGGCAACTGGGGGGAACTGGGAGGAACTGGGAGGGCACTGGGGGGAACTGGGAGGAACTGGGAGGGAACTGGGGGGAACTGGGAGGAACTGGGAGGCCACTGGGGGGCACTGGGAGGAACTGGGAGGCCACTGGGAGGAACTGGGAGGAACTGGGAGGCCACTGGGGGGAACTGGGAGGAACTGGGAGGGAACTGGGAGGCCACTGGGGGGCACTGGGAGGAACTGGGAGGCCACTGGGGGGAACTGGGAGGAACTGGGAGGCCACTGGGGGGCACTGGGAGGAACTGGGAGGCCACTGGGGGGCACTGGGAGGAACTGGGAGGCCACTGGGGGGAACTGGGAGGAACTGGGAGGCCACTGTGGGGCACTGGGAGGAACTGGGGGGAACTGGGAGGAACTGGGAGGGAACTGGGAGGCCACTGGGGGGAACTGGGAGGAACTGGGAGGGAACTGGGGGGAACTGGGAGGAACTGGGAGGCCACTGGGGGGAACTGGGAGGAACTGGGAGGCAACTGGGGGGAACTGGGAGGAACTGGGAGGGAACTGGGAGGCCACTGGGGGGCACTGGGAGGAACTGGGAGGCCACTGGGGGGCACTGGGAGGAACTGGGAGGCCACTGGGGGGAACTGGGAGGAACTGGGAGGCCACTGGGAGGCACTGGGAGGAACTGGGAGGCCACTGGGGGGCACTGGGAGGAACTGGGAGGCCACTGGGGGGAACTGGGAGGAACTGGGAGGCCACTGGGGGGCACTGGGAGGAACTGGGAGGCCACTGGGAGGAACTGGGAGGAACTGGGAGGCCACTGGGGGGCACTGGGAGGAACTGGGAGGCCACTAGGGGGCACTGGGAGGAACTGGGAGGCAACTGGGGGGCACTGGGAGGAACTGGGAGGCCACTGGGGAGAACTGGGAGGAACTGGGAGGCCACTGGGAGGCACTGGGAGGAACTGGGAGGCCACTGGGGGGAACTGGGAGGAACTGGGAGGCCACTGGGGGGAACTGGGAGGAACTGGGAGGCCACTGGGGGGCACTGGGAGGAACTGGGAGGCCACTGGGGGGAACTGGGAGGAACTGGGAGGCCACTGGGGGGCACTGGGAGAAACTGGGAGGCCACTGGGGGGAACTGGGAGGAACTGGGAGGCAACTGGGGGGCACTGGGAGGAACTGGGAGGCCACTGGGGGGCACTGGGAGGAACTGGGAGGCAACTGGGGGGAACTGGGAGGAACTGGGAGGGCACTGGGGGGAACTGGGAGGAACTGGGAGGGAACTGGGGGGCACTGGGAGGAACTGGGAGGCCACTGGGAGGAACTGGGAGGAACTGAGAGGCCACTGGGGGGAACTGGGAGGAACTAGGAGGCCACTGGGGGGAACTGGGAGGAACTGGGAGGCCACTGGGGGGCACTCGGAGGAACTGGGAGGCCACCGGGGGGCACTGGGAGGAACTGGGAGGCCACTGGGGGGCAATGGGAGGAACTGGGAGGCCACCGGGAGGAACTGGGAGGAACTGGGAGGCCACTGGGGGGAACTGGGAGCAACTGGGAGGGAACTGGGGGGAACTGGGAGCAACTGGGAGGGAACTGGGGGGAACTGGGAGGAACTGGGAGGCCACTGGGGGGAACTGGGAGGAACTGGGAGGGAACTGCGGGGAACTGGGAGGAACTGGGAGGGAACTGGGGGGAACTGGGAGGAACTGGGAGGCCACTGGGGGGAACTGGGAGGCACTGGGAGGAACTGGGAGGCCACTGGGGGGAACTGGGAGGAACTGGGAGGCCACTGGGGGGCACTGGGAGGAACTGGGAGGCCACTGGGGGGAACTGGGAGGAACTGGGTGGCCACTGGGGGGGGCCACTGGGAGGAACTGGGAGGGAACTGGGAGGCCACTGGGGGGAACTGGGAGGAACTGGGAGGCCACTGGGGGGAACTGGGAGGAACTGGGAGGCCACTGGGGGGCACTGGGAGGAACTGGGAGGCCACTGGGAAAAACTGGGAGGAACTGGGAGGCCACTGGGGGCACTGGGAGGAACTGGGAGGCCACTGGGAGGAACTGGGAGGAACTGGGAGGGCACTGGAGGGCACTGGGAGGAACTGGGAGGCCACTGGGGGGCACTGGGAGGAACTGGGAGGCCACTGGGGGGCACTGGGAGGAACTGGGAGGCCACTGGGGGGCACTGGGAGGAACTGGGAGGCCACCGGGGGGAACTGGGAGGAACTGGGAGGCCACTGGGGGGAACTGGGAGCAACTGGGAGGGAACTGGGGGGAACTGGGAGCAACTGGGAGGGAACTGGGGGGAACTGAGAGGAACTGGGAGGCCACTGGGGGGAACTGGGAGGAACTGGGAGGCCACTGGGGGGAACTGGGAGGAACTGGAAGGGAACTGGGGGGAACTGGGAGGAACTGGGAGGCCACTGGGGGGAACTGGGAGGAACTGGGAGGGAACTGGGGGGAACTGGGAGGAACTGGGAGGCCACTGGGAGGAACTGGGAGGAACTGGGAGGGCACTGGGAGGCACTGGGAGGAACTGGGAGGCCACTGGGGGGAACTGGGAGGAACTGGGAGGCCACTGGGGGGCACTGGGAGGAACTGGGAGGCCACTGGGAGGCACTGGGAGGAACTGGGAGGCCACTGGGAGGAACTGGGAGGAACTGGGAGGCCACTGGGGGGAACTGGGAGGAACTGGGAGGCCACTGGGAGGAACTGGGAGGAACTGGGAGGCCACTGGGGGGCACTGGGAGGAACTGGGAGGCCACTGGGAGGAACTGGGAGGAACTGGGAGGCACTGGGGGGCACTGGGAGGAACTGGGAGGCCACTGGGGGGCACTGGGAGGAACTGGGAGGCCACTGGGAGGAACTGGGAGGAACTGGGAGGCCACTGGGGGGCACTGGGAGGAACTGGGAGGCCACTGGGGGGAACTGGGAGGAACTGGGAGGCCACTGGGAAAAACTGGGAGGAACTGGGAGGCCACTGGGAGGAACTGGGAGGCCACTGGGGGGCACTGGGAGGAACTGGGAGGGCACTGGGGGGAACTGGGAGGAACTGGGAGGGAACTGGGGGGCACTGGGAGGAACTGGGAGGCCACTGGGAGGAACTGGGAGGAACTGAGAGGCCACTGGGGGGAACTGGGAGGAACTAGGAGGCCACTGGGGGGAACTGGGAGGAACTGGGAGGCCACTGGGGGGCACTCGGAGGAACTGGGAGGCCACCGGGGGGCACTGGGAGGAACTGGGAGGCCACTGGGGGGCAATGGGAGGAACTGGGAGGCCACCGGGAGGAACTGGGAGGAACTGGGAGGCCACTGGGGGGAACTGGGAGCAACTGGGAGGGAACTGGGGGGAACTGGGAGCAACTGGGAGGGAACTGGGGGGAACTGGGAGGAACTGGGAGGCCACTGGGGGGAACTGGGAGGAACTGGGAGGGAACTGCGGGGAACTGGGAGGAACTGGGAGGGAACTGGGGGGAACTGGGAGGAACTGGGAGGCCACTGGGGGGAACTGGGAGGCACTGGGAGGAACTGGGAGGCCACTGGGGGGAACTGGGAGGAACTGGGAGGCCACTGGGGGGCACTGGGAGGAACTGGGAGGCCACTGGGGGGAACTGGGAGGAACTGGGTGGCCACTGGGGGGAACTGGGAGGAACTGGGGGCCACTGGGAGGAACTGGGAGGAACTGGGAGGCCACTGGGGGGAACTGGGAGGAACTGGGAGGCCACTGGGGGGAACTGGGAGGAACTGGGAGGCCACTGGGGGGCACTGGGAGGAACTGGGAGGCCACTGGGAAAAACTGGGAGGAACTGGGAGGCCACTGGGGGGCACTGGGAGGAACTGGGAGGCCACTGGGAGGAACTGGGAGGAACTGGGAGGGCACTGGAGGGCACTGGGAGGAACTGGGAGGCCACTGGGGGGCACTGGGAGGAACTGGGAGGCCACTGGGGGGCACTGGGAGGAAC
>NW_027415085.1:0-8189 GCF_964106895.1 Numenius arquata
CTTAGGGGGGTTTGTTCCCCGTTTTAGGGGAGGAAACCACCTATTTTAAGGGGGGAACGCCCATTTTGGGGGGGTTTCTTCCCTATTTTGGGGGGGGGAGCACCCACTTAGGGGCTGTTTGTTCACCATTTTGGGGGGGAGCACCCGTTTTGGGGGGGGAACACCCACTTAGGGGGTGTTTGTTCCCTATTTTGGGGGGGGGAGTGCCTACTTTAGGGAGTGTTTGTTCCTTGTTTTAGGGGAGGAAACCACCTATTTTAGGGGGGGAACACCCATTTAGGGGGTGTTTCTTCCTTATTTTGGGGGGGACCACCCACTTAGGGGCTGTTTGTTCACCATTTTAGGGGGGGGAGCACCCACTTAGGGGCTGTTTGTTCACCATTTTGGGGGGGGAACATCCATTTTGGGGGGAGCACCCACTTAGGGGGTGTTTGTTCCCTATTTTGGGGGGGGGGTGCCTACTTAGGGGGTGTTTTTTCCCCATTTTAGGGGAGGAAACCACCTATTTTAGGAGGGGAACACCCACTTGGGGGGGTTTCTTCTGTATTTTTGGGTGGGAGTGCCTACTTAGGGGGTGTTTGTTCCCCATTTTGGGGGGGGAACCACCCATTTTAGGGAGGGGAACACCCATTTTGAGGCGAGCACCCATTTAGGGGGTGTTAGTTCCCTATTTTGGGGGGGGATTGCCTATTTAGGGGGTGTTCACCATTTTGGGGGGGGAACCCACCCATTTTAGGGAGAGGAACACCCATTTTGGGGGGGAGCACCCACTTAGGGGGTCTTTGTTCCCTATTTTATGGGGGAGCACCCGATTAGGGGGTGTTTATTCCCTATATGGGGGGGTACCACACATTTTGGGGGGGGAGCACCCATTTAGGGGGTGTTTGTTCCCTGTTTTAGGGGGGGGAGCCACCCGTTTTGGGGATACCACCTACTTAGGGGGTGCTTGTTCCAAATTTTAGGGGGCGAAAAGCCCTTTTTTGGGGGGCAAGCCATATATTTATGTCAATTTATCCAAATTTTATGGGGAAACAAGCCATTTAGGGTGGGGGTTTTTTTTCCCCCGTTTTGGGGTCACGTGCTGCCCCACCGTACAGATTGAATTCCAAATATCAGCAATAAATATATTTATTTCTGGTTACCGGAAGCGAAACTGGGTTCAACCCCCCCTTCCCGGGCGGCTCCGGTGCGATTAAATCTAATCGGGAAGGAGAGAAGCACAAAAAAAAAACCCAAAAACCCCAAAACCCCTCATTCCCAACTTATTATTTTTTTCGGCTGATTCCTCCAGCGGGATTTGTGTGTTTTTGGGGGGGGTGATTTATGAGTTAAAACAAGGAGTTTATGGGGGTAAAGCCTTCAAATACACATTTTTGCTGGTAAAAGGCTACATCGCGCATTTATTTTCCTTCTTTTCGTTACCTTCACCCCAAGAAAACCCCACACACACACACCTGCCGGTGTCCAGTTGTTGTCATCCCCCCCCCCGTCCCCCCCTCCCCCGGCACGGACAGAGTTAACCCCACGTGCCTGTGACTCATTTCCAGTTCTTTATTAGTACTTCTTAATGAGCCGTTCAATTAAAGCCTGCATCTCTTTATTAAAATCTCTCATGGTGGGGAGGAGAGCGGAGCCCCTTCCCCTCTGTCCTTTCCCCAACCCCGGGGCTGGGAGGGGGGGGGGAAACTTTGAACTTCCAGGTGCCCCCCCCCCCAGTGCCAGCTGCGGACGGGGTTATGGATACGCAGAGCTTGTCCGCTTGAATTTGGGTGGAAAAAACGTGGAATCTCCCTCACCACAGACTTACATCCTCCTCTTGTTCTCCGGCGGGACACGGAATTAATAAAAAGACTTTCCAGCAACGCACACACCCCCCCGCCCCTCCTCCACCCCCCCACTCCCTCCCAGTTTCGCTTTAAATAAGGAACTGGTGCAGCCTGTTGGTCGCCTCGCCTGCTTTGGCCTGGGAGAGGTGTGGATTTTTCCTTTAATTTCCGTGGCAATAATAGTTTATAACGTGAAACACGTGCCCAGGCCGAGGGCTGCTGGGAAAAGGAAGAGTCGTTTTCTAGAGCCTAATTAAAAGGGTGCTGCTGCGCTCCGCTTTCGGCTGAGAGTGGGAAGGAAAAGGAGAGGGAAGGGGAGAAGGAAAGGGAGGAGAGGGAAGGGGAGAAGGAAAGGGAGGAGAGGGAAGGGGAGAAGGAAAGGGAGGAGAGGGAAGGGGAGAAGGAAAGGGAGGAGAGGGAAGGGGAGAAGGAAAGGGAGGAGAGGGAAGGGGAGAAGGAAAGGGAGGAGAGGGAAGGGGAGAAGGAAAGGGAGGAGAGGGAAGGGGAGAAGGAAAGGGAGGAGAGGGAAGGGGAGAAGGAAAGGGAGGAGAGGGAAGGGGAGAAGGAAAGGGAGGAGAGGGAAGGGGAGAAGGAAAGGGAGGAGAGGGAAGGGGAGAAGGAGAGGGAGGAGAGGGAAGGGGAGAAGGAGAGGGAGGAGAGGGAAGGGGAGAAGGAGAGGGAGGAGAGGGAAGGGGAGAAGGAGAGGGAGGAGAGGGAAGGGGAGAAGGAGAGGGAGGAGAGGGAAGGGGAGAAGGAGAGGGAGGAGAGGGAAGGGGAGAAGGAGAGGGAGGAGAGGGAAGGGGAGAAGGAGAGGGAGGAGAGGGAAGGGGAGAAGGAGAGGGAGGAGAGGGAAGGGGAGAAGGAGAGGGAAGGGGAGGAGGAGAGGGAGGAGAGGGAAGGGGAGAAGGAGAGGGAAGGGGAGGAGGAGAGGGAAGGGGAGAAGGAGAGGGAGGAGAGGGAAGGGGAGGAGGAGAGGGAGGAGAGGGAAGGGGAGGAGGAGAGGGAAGGGGAGGAGGAGAGGGAGGAGAGGGAAGGGGAGAAGGAGAGGGAGGAGAGGGAAGGGGAGAAGGAGAGGGAGGAGAGGGAAGGGGAGAAGGAGAGGGGGGAGAGGGAAGGGGAGAAGGAGAGGGGGGAGAGGGAAGGGGAGAAGGAGAGGGAGAGGGGAGAGGGAAGGGGAGAAGGAGAGGAAAAAAAGTCGTGATACCGGTTGCTCTGGGGAGTGATTTGGGTGGAAAAGAGGGGTTATCTGGTGCTCAGCACCTGGTTTTCCTCCTCCCCAAACACCCTCCCCTCCCCCGGCAGATTATTGCATGAACCCCCAGACGGTGCTGCTGCTCCGGGTCATCGCCGCCTTCTGCTTCCTGGGAATCATCTGCAGCCTCTCGGCTTTCCTCCTGGACGTCTTCGGCCCCAAACACCCGGCGCTGAAGATCACTCGCCGTTACGCTTTCGCTCACATCCTCACAGGTAAAAACCCCCGCAGGAAAAACCCCCCCTCGGGTCCATCCTTCCCTCGGAGGTTCCCCTTCGGGATATTTTGGGGAAAATCATCCTCCAGCAGCTAAAATTGGGATTAAATTTGGTCCGTCCTTCCCTCGGAGCTTCCCCTTTGGGATATTTTGGGGAAAATCAGCCTCCAGCAGCTAAAATTGGGATTAAATTTGGTCCGTCCTTCCCTCGGAGCTTCCCCTTCAGGGAATTTTGGGGAAAATCAGCCTCCAGCAGCTAAAATTGGGATTAAATTTGGTCCATCCTTCCCTCGGAGGTTCCCCTTTGGGATATTTTGGGGAAAATCAGCCTCCAGCAGCTAAAATTGGGATTAAATTTGGTCCATCCTTCCCTCGGAGCTTCCCCTTCAGGGAATTTTGGGGAAAATCAGCCTCCAGCAGCTAAAATTGGGATTAAATTTGGTCCATCCTTCCCTCGGAGCTTCCCCTTTGGGATATTTTGGGGAAAATCAGCCCCCAGCAACTAAAATTGGAGTTAAATTTGGTCCATCCTTCCCTCGGAGGTTCCCCTTTGGGATATTTTGGGGAAAATCAGCCTCCAGCAGCTAAAATTGGGGTTAAATTTGGTCCATCCTTCCCTCGGAGCTTCCCCTTTGGGGTATTTTGGGGAAAATCAGCCTCCAGCAGCTAAAATTGGGGTTAAATTTGGTCCATCCTTCCCTCGGAGCTTCCCCTTTGGGATATTTTGGGGAAAATCAGCCTCCAGCAGCTAAAATTGGGATTAAATTTGGTCCATCCTTCCCTCGGAGCTTCCCCTTCAGGGAATTTTGGGGAAAATCAGCCTCCAGCAGCTAAAACTGGGATTAAATTTGGTCCATCCTTCCCTCAGAGGTTCCCCTTTGGGATATTTTGGGGAAAATCAGCCTCCAGCAGCTAAAACTGGGATTAAATTTGGTCCATCCTTCCCTCGGAGGTTCCCCTTTGGGATATTTTGGGGAAAATCAGCCTCCAGCAGCTAAAATTGGGATTAAATTTGGTCCATCCTTCCCTCGGAGCTTCCCCTTCAGGGAATTTTGGGGAAAATCAGCCTCCAGCAGCTAAAATTGGGATTAAATTTGGTCCATCCTTCCCTCGGAGGTTCCCCTTTGGGATATTTCGGGGAAAATCATCCTCCAGCAGCTAAAATTGGGATTAAATTTGGTCCATCCTTCCCTCAGAGGTTCCCCTTTGGGATATTTTGGGGAAAATCAGCCTCCAGCAGCTAAAATTGGGATTAAATTTGGTCCATCCTTCCCTCGGAGGTTCCCCTTTGGGATATTTTGGGGAAAATCAGCCTCCAGCAGCTAAAGTTGGGATTAAATTTGGTCCATCCTTCCCTCGGAGTTCCCCCCCCCCCGGCCCCAGGCTGGATTTTGGATATTTACTGCCCCTTTTTATCCCAGAACAATTTATTGTGGTTCCCACAATTATTCTCTCACCCCGTGAACCCTCCCCAAGCCGGGAAGGGGAATGGGGGTAAAACAAGGAATATTCCCCAATTCTTGCCCCCCCCCCTCCGGAAAGCGGGGAGTTTGAGGAACCCACAATTTATTGATAGAATTATTGGACACCCCCCTCCCCCCCCCCCAACCCGGGAAGAAACGGGGAAACCCCCGGGGTGGGATATGAAGAGATTTAGTAGGGTAAGAGTAAATAATTAGCATTAACGGCACTAAAGAGCCAATATTGGTCCCGATATCAAACCCCCCGGGATTGGGGGGGGGGGGAGGTGTGTGTCCCCCCCCCAGGGACAGCCCCTGTGGGACCCTGTGAGTGGGGGGGGCTTCGGGGGGGGAGGGAAGGGCTCAGGGCTCTGGGGGTCGAGGGGTGTTGAGGGGTGTCTGGGTCTCCCTCCTCCTGGAGAGCTGGAAAACACCAAGTCCTTTAACTCCACCCCCAGAACTGGCTGTAAAGTGAGTTTTCCATTAATTAATGAGATATTAATTAATGTTAATGAGATATTCCCCCCCCCGGGGGGCTCTGGGGTTCTCAGGGTGTCGAGGGGTGCCTGGGTCTCCCTCCTCCTCGGGAGCTGGAAAACACCAAGACCTCCAACTCCCCCACCCCGGGCTGGCTGTAAAGGAATTTTTCCATTAATTAATGAGACATTAATTAATGTTAATGAGATATCCCCCCCCAGGGGAGCTCAGGGGTTTGAGGGGTGTCGAGGGGTGCCTGGTTTTCCCTCCTCCTGGAGAGCTGGAAAACACTGAGTCCTTTAACTCCACCCCCAGAACTGGCCGTAAAGTGAGTTTTCCACTCACTTTAATATGAGAATTAATGAGACATTAATTAATGTTAATGAGATATCCCCCCCCAGGGGGGCTCAGGGATTTGAGGGGTGTCGAGGGGTGTCCGGTTTTCCCTCCTCCTGGAGAGCTGGAAAACACCAAGTCCTTTAACTCCCCCCCAGAGCTGGCTGTAAAGTGAGTTTTTCTATTAATTAACGAGACGTTAATTAATGTTAATGAGATATTCCCCCCCTCCCCCTGCAGGGACAGCCCCTGTGGGACCCTGCGAGTGGGGGGGGGGGGTTTGGGAGGAAGGGCTCAGGGCTCTGTGGGTCTCGGGGTGTCGAGGGGTGCCAGGATCTCCCTCCTCCTCCTCCTCATCCCCGTCCCTGGGGGGGCTGGAAAACACCGAGAACTTGACACACCCCCCCCCCCCCCGAGCTGGCTGTGAAGGGAATATTGTCACCAATTCCCACCCCAGAGGTCCCCAAAAGTGTCATTTTCCCCAGAATTAGAGAAGAAATCAGTCCCGGGGTACGCGCTGACGAGCGGTGCTCCGGATCAGCCGGGAAATGAAATCGGGGATTTATTTTCGGTACTGGATTCCCAGTTTCTCTTCCCATTTCTCTCTTTCCCCCCCTTCCCCTCCCCCCCAAAAAAAAAAAAAAAACCTTTCATCCCCGTCCTCTCCTCCCAAGTCCTGCAGTGCGCCACCGTCATCGGGTTCTGCTACTGGGCTTCGGAGCTCATCCTCGCCCAACAACAGCAGCACAAAAAATATCACGGTTCCCAAGTCTACGTCACCTTCGCCGTCAGCTTCTACCTGGTGGCGGGGGGCCGGGGGGGCCTCTATTTTGGCCACCGCCGCCAACCTGCTGCGCCATTATCCCACCGAGGAAGAGGAGCAGGCTCTGGAGCTCCTCTCGGAGATGGAGGAAAACGAACCTTACCCCGCCGAGTACGAAGTCATCAACCAATTCCAACCCCCCCCCCGCCTACACCCCCTGAGGACACGGGGTGTGTTTGGGGGGGGGGGGGGGCTTTGGGTGTCATGTCGTCGTCGTCTCCCCCCTCAAAAATTCACTTTTTAGGTGATTTTATTTTTTTTTTTTTTACTTTTCCCGGCGTTTTCATCCCAATCCCTTATTTTATTAACTCCACGGCGTCATTTTTAGCCCCAGAACGGTTTCTGGGACCCCCCCCCCAACCCCCCCCTCCGCGCCCCCACACCGGGGATATCCACCGCACCCCCCCCCAAACCCTCTCCCCAGGAAAGGGGAGGGGATGAGGAGGGAAAAATCCCACTGGATTCCCAACCCCGGCGCCCCCCCCCCCCTTCCATACACCCGGAGAAAGGCGTGACGCCCGCCTGTGTGTATATATTTATATATATATATATATATCGGGGGGGGGGGGGGGGACAGCCCTTTATAGCAGGGGGAAAGTGGAGCAGCCCCCAGCCCCCCCCCCCCCCCCCCCCCCCCCGGCTCCTTTTTTTCCCACCCCCCCAAACTTGAGCATTTTGCACTTTATTTCGACATCGGGGAGTTTTTCACCGCTGGAAAAATCCCCCCCCCCCCCCCGCCTCCCCCAAAGTGAGGTTCGCAAACGGGCGACCAACCACGCGCCCATTTCACAGAAGTTTTGCGCCCATTTCACAGAAGTTTTTCTGCCGCTGGGGGGGGGGGGGGGTGGGTGCTTTTAAGGAGTTTTCCCCCACAACATCCAGCTCCTGTCGGAGGGGTTGTTTTTTTTTTTTAGCCCAAAAAACCCAGACTTTGGTGCCGCTCCCGGCGAGCGACTCCAGCTGGAAATTCCGCCCGGAGCTTTTATGCAAATTCCTGCTTTTATTTTTTTTATTTGCTTCGATTTTTTCATCTCGATGGTGGGTTTTTTGGGTTGGTGTTTTTTTTTTTTTTTTTCTCTTCTGCTTTTACTTTATTCCTCCCATTTTTTCCCCGAGAGACGATGGATTTTGCCCAAAAGCCACGGAAAAAACCCGATCCGGCCCATCCGGACCCTGGAGGAAATAGCTGGAAGGGACAGAAAGGAAGTGGGTTTTTTTGGGGGGGGCTGTTTCAAGCAAATTAAAGAAGGGAAAAAAAAAAACAACACAGGGGCTCATTGCCCCCCCGCCAGCACCGCAAAAACTCCACAGAGGCTACGGTGGGTTAGAGAAAAAGGAGTTTTTGGGGCGGTTTGTAGGCTTTTGGCGATTCCTCGAATGCTTTTATTCCCTGTTTTCTTGCTGCTGGTTGGCTCGTCCAGCTGCTGTGTGTGCCCCCCCCTCCTACCCTCCCCTGCCCCCCCCCTGCCCCCCCCCCCTCCCCACCATCCCCCCCCTGCACCCGCAGCAGCGCTGGCTATGCAAGAGCTTCCGCCGCTCGCCGGGGCTCAGGCTGGGCCCTAAAACTGGCGAATTCAGCCCAAAACCAGCCCCCCCTTCCCCCCCCCTCCCTTTCCCAGGGCTCCAAGGAGGAAAATCACCCCCTAACCCCCACCCCCAAAGAGGGTTTTGATGGAAGGATGTGGAACGGAGGGGGGTTGGGGGGCTTGGTGGCCCCCCCAAGGGGGATTTGGTGGCCTCCCCGGGGGGTTTGTTGGCCCCCAGGGGGGGTTCGGTGCCCCCCCCGGTGGTGTTTGGT
>NW_027415086.1:0-21018 GCF_964106895.1 Numenius arquata
GAGTCAGCTCCGGACGTTCGGCATATTGGAGGCCGATGCTGGGGAAAAGTGAAAAAAAGGTGCTTTTGAGGATAGGGTGGCCAGGAAAGCCCGCAGCCCCAAAGTCTGGGTGGCAATGCAAGTAGTTCCCAGAGGCGTTCATAAAAAGCAAGAGTTGTTCTGGCTGCCACCTTGGCTGTGGGAGTCAGCTGCGGACGTTGGGCATATTAGAGGCCGATGCTGGGAAAAAGTGAAAAAAAGATGCTTTTGAGGATAGGGTGGCCAGGAAAGCCCGCAGCCCCAAAGTCTGGGTGGCAATGCAAGTAGTTCCCAGAGGCGTTCATAAAAAGCAAGAGTTGTTCTGGCTGCCACCTTGGCTGTGGGAGTCAGCTGCGGACGTTCGGCATATTGGAGGCCGATGCTGGGAAAAAGTGAAAAAAAGGTGCTTTTGAGGATAGGGTGGCCAGGAAAGCCCGCAGCCCCAAAGTCTGGGTGGCAATGCAAGTAGTTCCCAGAGGCGTTCATAAAAAGCAAGGGTTGTTCTGGCTGCCACCTTGGCTGTGGGAGTCAGCTCCGGACGTTGGGCATATTGGAGGCCGATGCTAGGGAAAAGTGAAAAAAAGGTGCTTTTGAGCATAGAGTGGCCAGGAAAGCCCGCAGCCCCAAAGTCTGGGTGGCAATGCAAGTAGTTCCCAGAGGCGTTCATAAAAAGCAAGAGTTGTTCTGGCTGCCACCTTGGGTGTGGGAACAAGGCCAGGACGTTCGGCATATTGGAGGCCGGTGCTGGGAAAAAGTGAAAAAAAGGTGCTTTTGAGGATAGAGTGGCCAGGAAAGACCGCAGCCCCAAAGTCTGGGTGGCAATGCAAGTAGTTCCCAGAGGCGTTCATAAAAAGCAAGAGTTGTTCTGGCTGCCACCTTGGCTGTGGGAGTCAGCTGCGGAAGTTCGGCATATTGGAGGCCGATGCTGGGGAAAAGTGAAAAAAAGGTGCTTTTGAGAATAGAGTGGCCAGGAAAGCCCGCAGCCCCAAAGTCTGGGTGGCAATGCAAGTAGTTCCCAGAGGCGTTCATAAAAAGCAAGGGTTGTTCTGGCTGCCACCTTGGCTGTGGGAGTCAGGCCAGGACGTTCGGCATATTGGAGGCCGGTGCTGGGAAAAAGTGAAAAAAAGGTGCTTTTGAGGATAGGGTGGCCAGGAAAGCCCGCAGCCCCAAAGTCTGGGTGGCAATGCAAGTAGTTCCCAGAGGCGTTCATAAAAAGCAAGAGTTGTTCTGGCTGCCACCTTGGGTGTGGGAGCCAGGCCAGGACGTTCGGCATATTGGAGGCCGATGCTAGGGAAAAAGTGAAAAAAAGGTGCTTTTGAGAATAGAGTGGCCAGGAAAGCCCGCAGCCCCAAAGTCTGGGTGGCAATGCAAGTAGTTCCCAGAGGCGTTCATAAAAAGCAAGGGTTGTTCTGGCTGCCACCTTGGCTGTGGGAGTCAGCTCCGGACGTTCGCCATATTGGAGGCCGATGCTGGGGAAAAGTGAAAAAAAGGTGCTTTTGAGGATAGGGTGGCCAGGAAAGCCCGCAGCCCCAAAGTCTGGGTGGCAATGCAAGTAGTTCCCAGAGGCGTTCATAAAAAGCAAGGGTTGTTCTGGCTGCCACCTTGGCTGTGGGAGTCAGCTGCGGACGTTCGGCATATTGGAGGCCGATGCTGGGGAAAAGTGAAAAAAAGGTGCTTTTGAGGATAGGGTGGCCAGGAAAGCCCGCAGCCCCAAAGTCTGGGTGGCAATGCAAGTAGTTCCCAGAGGCGTTCATAAAAAGCAAGAGTTGTTCTGGCTGCCACCTTGGCTGTGGGAGTCAGCTGCGGACGTTGGGCATATTAGAGGCCGATGCTGGGAAAAAGTGAAAAAAAGATGCTTTTGAGGATAGGGTGGCCAGGAAAGCCCGCAGCCCCAAAGTCTGGGTGGCAATGCAAGTAGTTCCCAGAGGCGTTCATAAAAAGCAAGAGTTGTTCTGGCTGCCACCTTGGCTGTGGGAGTCAGCTGCGGACGTTCGGCATATTGGAGGCCGATGCTGGGAAAAAGTGAAAAAAAGGTGCTTTTGAGGATAGGGTGGCCAGGAAAGCCCGCAGCCCCAAAGTCTGGGTGGCAATGCAAGTAGTTCCCAGAGGCGTTCATAAAAAGCAAGGGTTGTTCTGGCTGCCACCTTGGCTGTGGGAGTCAGCTCCGGACGTTGGGCATATTGGAGGCCGATGCTAGGGAAAAGTGAAAAAAAGGTGCTTTTGAGCATAGAGTGGCCAGGAAAGCCCGCAGCCCCAAAGTCTGGGTGGCAATGCAAGTAGTTCCCAGAGGCGTTCATAAAAAGCAAGAGTTGTTCTGGCTGCCACCTTGGGTGTGGGAACAAGGCCAGGACGTTCGGCATATTGGAGGCCGGTGCTGGGAAAAAGTGAAAAAAAGGTGCTTTTGAGGATAGAGTGGCCAGGAAAGACCGCAGCCCCAAAGTCTGGGTGGCAATGCAAGTAGTTCCCAGAGGCGTTCATAAAAAGCAAGAGTTGTTCTGGCTGCCACCTTGGCTGTGGGAGTCAGCTGCGGAAGTTCGGCATATTGGAGGCCGATGCTGGGGAAAAGTGAAAAAAAGGTGCTTTTGAGAATAGAGTGGCCAGGAAAGCCCGCAGCCCCAAAGTCTGGGTGGCAATGCAAGTAGTTCCCAGAGGCGTTCATAAAAAGCAAGGGTTGTTCTGGCTGCCACCTTGGCTGTGGGAGTCAGGCCAGGACGTTCGGCATATTGGAGGCCGGTGCTGGGAAAAAGTGAAAAAAAGGTGCTTTTGAGGATAGGGTGGCCAGGAAAGCCCGCAGCCCCAAAGTCTGGGTGGCAATGCAAGTAGTTCCCAGAGGCGTTCATAAAAAGCAAGAGTTGTTCTGGCTGCCACCTTGGGTGTGGGAGCCAGGCCAGGACGTTCGGCATATTGGAGGCCGATGCTAGGGAAAAAGTGAAAAAAAGGTGCTTTTGAGAATAGAGTGGCCAGGAAAGCCCGCAGCCCCAAAGTCTGGGTGGCAATGCAAGTAGTTCCCAGAGGCGTTCATAAAAAGCAAGGGTTGTTCTGGCTGCCACCTTGGCTGTGGGAGTGAGCTCCGGACGTTCGCCATATTGGAGGCCGGTGCTGGAAAAAAGTGAAAAAAAGGTGCTTTTGAGGATAGGGTGGCCAGGAAAGCCCGCAGCCCCAAAGTCTGGGTGGCAATGCAAGTAGTTCCCAGAGGCGTTCATAAAAAGCAAGGGTTGTTCTGGCTGCCACCTTGGCTGTGGGAGTCAGCTCCGGACGTTCGGCATATTGGAGGCCGATGCTGGGGAAAAGTGAAAAAAAGGTGCTTTTGAGGATAGGGTGGCCAGGAAAGCCCGCAGCCCCAAAGTCTGGGTGGCAATGCAAGTAGTTCCCAGAGGCGTTCATAAAAAGCAAGGGTTGTTCTGGCTGCCACCTTGGCTGTGGGAGTCAGCTGCGGACGTTGGGCATATTAGAGGCCGATGCTGGGAAAAAGTGAAAAAAAGATGCTTTTGAGGATAGGGTGGCCAGGAAAGCCCGCAGCCCCAAAGTCTGGGTGGCAATGCAAGTAGTTCCCAGAGGCGTTCATAAAAAGCAAGGGTTGTTCTGGCTGCCACCTTGGCTGTGGGAGTCAGCTGCGGACGTTCGGCATATTGGAGGCCGATGCTAGGAAAAAGTGAAAAAAAGATGCTTTTGAGGATAGGGTGGCCAGGAAAGCCCGCAGCCCCAAAGTCTGGGTGGCAATGCAAGTAGTTCCCAGAGGCGTTCATAAAAAGCAAGAGTTGTTCTGGCTGCCACCTTGGCTGTGGGAGCCAGGCCAGGACGTTCGGCATATTGGAGGCAGGTGCTGGGAAAAAGTGAAAAAAAGGTGCTTTTGAGGATAGGGTGGCCAGGAAAGCCCGCAGCCCCAAAGTCTGGGTGGCAATGCAAGTAGTTCCCAGAGGCGTTCATAAAAAGCAAGAGTTGTTCTGGCTGCCACCTTGGCTGTGGGAGTCAGCTCCGGACGTTCGGCATATTGGAGGCCGATGCTGGGGAAAAGTGAAAAAAAGGTGCTTTTGAGAATAGAGTGGCCAGGAAAGCCCGCAGCCCCAAAGTCTGGGTGGCAATGCAAGTAGTTCCCAGAGGCGTTCATAAAAAGCAAGGGTTGTTCTGGCTGCCACCTTGGCTGTGGGAGTCAGCTGCGGACGTTCGGCATATTGGAGGCCGATGCTGGGGAAAAGTGAAAAAAAGGTGCTTTTGAGGATAGGGTGGCCAGGAAAGCCCGCAGCCCCAAAGTCTGGGTGGCACTGCAAGTAGTTCCCAGAGGCGTTCATAAAAAGCAAGGGTTGTTCTGGCTGCCACCTTGGCTGTGGGAGCCAGGCCAGGACGTTCGGCATATTGGAGGCAGGTGCTGGGGAAAAGTGAAAAAAAGGTGCTTTTGAGGATAGGGTGGCCAGGAAAGCCCGCAGCCCCAAAGTCTGGGTGGCAATGCAAGTAGTTCCCAGAGGCGTTCATAAAAAGCAAGGGTTGTTCTGGCTGCCACCTTGGCTGTGGGAGTCAGCTGCGGACGTTCGGCATATTGGAGGCCGATGCTGGGGAAAAGTGAAAAAAAGGTGCTTTTGAGGATAGGGTGGCCAGGAAAGCCCGCAGCCCCAAAGTCTGGGTGGCACTGCAAGTAGTTCCCAGAGGCGTTCATAAAAAGCAAGGGTTGTTCTGGCTGCCACCTTGGCTGTGGGAGCCAGGCCAGGACGTTCGGCATATTGGAGGCAGGTGCTGGGGAAAAGTGAAAAAAAGGTGCTTTTGAGGATAGGGTGGCCAGGAAAGCCCGCAGCCCCAAAGTCTGGGTGGCACTGCAAGTAGTTCCCAGAGGCGTTCATAAAAAGCAAGGGTTGTTCTGGCTGCCACCTTGGCTGTGGGAGTCAGCTCCGGACGTTCGGCATATTGGAGGCCGGTGCTGGGGAAAAGTGAAAAAAAGGTGCTTTTGAGGATAGGGTGGCCAGGAAAGCCCGCAGCCCCAAAGTCTGGGTGGCAATGCAAGTAGTTCCCAGAGGCGTTCATAAAAAGCAAGGGTTGTTCTGGCTGCCACCTTGGCTGTGGGAGTCAGCTGCGGACGTTCGGCATATTGGAGGCCGGTGCTGGGGAAAAGTGAAAAAAAGCTGCTTTTGAGAATAGAGTGGCCAGGAAAGCCCGCAGCCCCAAAGTCTGGGTGGCAATGCAAGTAGTTCCCAGAGGTGTTCATAAAAAGCAAGGGTTGTTCTGGCTGCCACCTTGGCTGTGGGAGTCAGCTGCGGACGTTCGGCATATTGGAGGCCGGTGCTGGGAAAAAGTGAAAAAAAGGTGCTTTTGAGGATAGGTTGGCCAGGAAAGCCCGCAGCCCCAAAGTCTGGGTGGCAATGCAAGTAGTTCCCAGAGGCGTTCATAAAAAGCAAGGGTTGTTCTGACTGCCACCTTGGCTGTGGGAGTCAGCTGCGGACGTTGGGCATATTAGAGGCCGGTGCTGGGAAAAAGTGAAAAAAAGGTGCTTTTGAGGATAGGGTGGCCAGGAAAGCCCGCAGCCCCAAAGTCTGGGTGGCAATGCAAGTAGTTCCCAGAGGCGTTCATAAAAAGCAAGAGTTGTTCTGGCTGCCACCTTGGCTGTGGGAGTCAGCTCCGGACGTTCGGCATATTGGAGGCCGGTGCTGGGAAAAAGTGAAAAAAAGATGCTTTTGAGGATAGGGTGGCCAGGAAAGCCCGCAGCCCCAAAGTCTGGGTGGCAATGCAAGTAGTTCCCAGAGGCGTTCATAAAAAGCAAGAGTTGTTCTGGCTGCCACCTTGGGTGTGGGAGCCAGGCCAGGACGTTCGGCATATTGGAGGCAGGTGCTGGGAAAAAGTGAAAAAAAGGTGCTTTTGAGGATAGGGTGGCCAGGAAAGCCCGCAGCCCCAAAGTCTGGGTGGCAATGCAAGTAGTTCCCAGAGGCGTTCATAAAAAGCAAGAGTTGTTCTGGCTGCCACCTTGGCTGTGGGAGTCAGCTCCGGACGTTCGGCATATTGGAGGCCGATGCTGGGGAAAAATGAAAAAAAGGTGCTTTTGAGAATGGAGTGGCCAGGAAAGCCCGCAGCCCCAAAGTCTGGGTGGCAATGCAAGTAGTTCCCAGAGGCGTTCATAAAAAGCAAGAGTTGTTCTGGCTGCCACCTTGGCTGTGGGAGTCAGCTCCGGACGTTCGGCATATTGGAGGCCGATGCTAGGAAAAAGTGAAAAAAAGATGCTTTTGAGGATAGGGTGGCCAGGAAAGCCCGCAGCCCCAAAGTCTGGGTGGCAATGCAAGTAGTTCCCAGAGGCGTTCATAAAAAGCAAGAGTTGTTCTGGCTGCCACCTTGGGTGTGGGAGCCAGGCCAGGACGTTCGGCATATTGGAGGCAGGTGCTGGGAAAAAGTGAAAAAAAGGTGCTTTTGAGGATAGGGTGGCCAGGAAAGCCCGCAGCCCCAAAGTCTGGGTGGCAATGCAAGTAGTTCCCAGAGGCGTTCATAAAAAGCAAGGGTTGTTCTGGCTGCCACCTTGGCTGTGGGAGTCAGCTGCGGACGTTCGGCATATTGGAGGCCGATGCTGGGAAAAAGTGAAAAAAAGCTGCTTTTGAGAATGGAGTGGCCAGGAAAGCCCGCAGCCCCAAAGTCTGGGTGGCAATGCAAGTAGTTCCCAGAGGCGTTCATAAAAAGCAAGAGTTGTTCTGGCTGCCACCTTGGGTGTGGGAGTCAGCTGCGGACGTTGGGCATATTAGAGGCCGGTGCTGGGAAAAAGTGAAAAAAAGGTGCTTTTGAGGATAGGGTGGCCAGGAAAGCCCGCAGCCCCAAAGTCTGGGTGGCAATGCAAGTAGTTCCCAGAGGCGTTCATAAAAAGCAAGAGTTGTTCTGGCTGCCACCTTGGCTGTGGGAGTCAGCTCCGGACGTTCGGCATATTGGAGGCCGGTGCTGGGAAAAAGTGAAAAAAAGATGCTTTTGAGGATAGGGTGGCCAGGAAAGCCCGCAGCCCCAAAGTCTGGGTGGCAATGCAAGTAGTTCCCAGAGGCGTTCATAAAAAGCAAGAGTTGTTCTGGCTGCCACCTTGGCTGTGGGAGCCAGGCCAGGACGTTCGGCATATTGGAGGCAGGTGCTGGGAAAAAGTGAAAAAAAGGTGCTTTTGAGGATAGGGTGGCCAGGAAAGCCCGCAGCCCCAAAGTCTGGGTGGCAATGCAAGTAGTTCCCAGAGGCGTTCATAAAAAGCAAGAGTTGTTCTGGCTGCCACCTTGGCTGTGGGAGTCAGCTCCGGACGTTCGGCATATTGGAGGCCGATGCTGGGGAAAAATGAAAAAAAGGTGCTTTTGAGAATGGAGTGGCCAGGAAAGCCCGCAGCCCCAAAGTCTGGGTGGCAATGCAAGTAGTTCCCAGAGGCGTTCATAAAAAGCAAGAGTTGTTCTGGCTGCCACCTTGGCTGTGGGAGTCAGCTCCGGACGTTCGGCATATTGGAGGCCGATGCTAGGAAAAAGTGAAAAAAAGATGCTTTTGAGGATAGGGTGGCCAGGAAAGCCCGCAGCCCCAAAGTCTGGGTGGCAATGCAAGTAGTTCCCAGAGGCGTTCATAAAAAGCAAGAGTTGTTCTGGCTGCCACCTTGGGTGTGGGAGCCAGGCCAGGACGTTCGGCATATTGGAGGCAGGTGCTGGGAAAAAGTGAAAAAAAGGTGCTTTTGAGGATAGGGTGGCCAGGAAAGCCCGCAGCCCCAAAGTCTGGGTGGCAATGCAAGTAGTTCCCAGAGGCGTTCATAAAAAGCAAGGGTTGTTCTGGCTGCCACCTTGGCTGTGGGAGTCAGCTGCGGACGTTCGGCATATTGGAGGCCGATGCTGGGAAAAAGTGAAAAAAAGCTGCTTTTGAGAATGGAGTGGCCAGGAAAGCCCGCAGCCCCAAAGTCTGGGTGGCAATGCAAGTAGTTCCCAGAGGCGTTCATAAAAAGCAAGAGTTGTTCTGGCTGCCACCTTGGGTGTGGGAGCCAGGCCAGGACGTTCGGCATATTGGAGGCCGATGCTAGGGAAAAAGTGAAAAAAAGGTGCTTTTGAGAATAGAGTGGCCAGGAAAGCCCGCAGCCCCAAAGTCTGGGTGGCAATGCAAGTAGTTCCCAGAGGCGTTCATAAAAAGCAAGGGTTGTTCTGGCTGCCACCTTGGCTGTGGGAGTCAGCTGCGGACGTTCGGCATATTGGAGGCCGATGCTAGGAAAAAGTGAAAAAAAGGTGCTTTTGAGGATAGGGTGGCCAGGAAAGCCCGCAGCCCCAAAGTCTGGGTGGCAATGCAAGTAGTTCCCAGAGGCGTTCATAAAAAGCAAGGGTTGTTCTGGCTGCCACCTTGGCTGTGGGAGCCAGGCCAGGACGTTCGGCATATTGGAGGCAGGTGCTGGGAAAAAGTGAAAAAAAGGTGCTTTTGAGGATAGGTTGGCCAGGAAAGCCCGCAGCCCCAAAGTCTGGGTGGCAATGCAAGTAGTTCCCAGAGGCGTTCATAAAAAGCAAGGGTTGTTCTGGCTGCCACCTTGGCTGTGGGAGTCAGCTCCGGACGTTCGGCATATTGGAGGCCGGTGCTGGGAAAAAGTGAAAAAAAGGTGCTTTTGAGGATAGGGTGGCCAGGAAAGCCCGCAGCCCCAAAGTCTGGGTGGCAATGCAAGTAGTTCCCAGAGGCGTTCATAAAAAGCAAGGGTTGTTCTGGCTGCCACCTTGGCTGTGGGAGTCAGCTGCGGACGTTCGGCATATTGGAGGCCGATGCTGGGGAAAAGTGAAAAAAAGGTGCTTTTGAGAATAGAGTGGCCAGGAAAGCCCGCAGCCCCAAAGTCTGGGTGGCAATGCAAGTAGTTCCCAGAGGCGTTCATAAAAAGCAAGAGTTGTTCTGGCTGCCACCTTGGCTGTGGGAGTCAGCTGCGGACGTTCGGCATATTGGAGGCCGGTGCTGGGAAAAAGTGAAAAAAAGGTGCTTTTGAGGATAGGGTGGCCAGGAAAGCCCGCAGCCCCAAAGTCTGGGTGGCAATGCAAGTAGTTCCCAGAGGCGTTCATAAAAAGCAAGGGTTGTTCTGGCTGCCACCTTGGCTGTGGGAGTCAGCTCCGGACGTTCGGCATATTGGAGGCCGATGCTAGGAAAAAGTGAAAAAAAGGTGCTTTTGAGGATAGGGTGGCCAGGAAAGCCCGCAGCCCCAAAGTCTGGGTGGCAATGCAAGTAGTTCCCAGAGGCGTTCATAAAAAGCAAGGGTTGTTCTGGCTGCCACCTTGGCTGTGGGAGCCAGGCCAGGACGTTCGGCATATTGGAGGCCGATGCTGGGGAAAAGTGAAAAAAAGGTGCTTTTGAGAATAGAGTGGCCAGGAAAGCCCGCAGCCCCAAAGTCTGGGTGGCAATGCAAGTAGTTCCCAGAGGCGTTCATAAAAAGCAAGAGTTGTTCTGGCTGCCACCTTGGCTGTGGGAGTCAGCTGCGGACGTTCGGCATATTGGAGGCCGGTGCTGGGAAAAAGTGAAAAAAAGGTGCTTTTGAGGATAGGGTGGCCAGGAAAGCCCGCAGCCCCAAAGTCTGGGTGGCAATGCAAGTAGTTCCCAGAGGCGTTCATAAAAAGCAAGGGTTGTTCTGGCTGCCACCTTGGCTGTGGGAGCCAGGCCAGGACGTTCGGCATATTGGAGGCCGGTGCTGGGAAAAAGTGAAAAAAAGGTGCTTTTGAGGATAGGGTGGCCAGGAAAGCCCGCAGCCCCAAAGTCTGGGTGGCAATGCAAGTAGTTCCCAGAGGTGTTCATAAAAAGCAAGGGTTGTTCTGGCTGCCACCTTGGCTGTGGGAGCCAGGCCAGGACGTTCGGCATATTGGAGGCCGGTGCTGGGAAAAAGTGAAAAAAAGGTGCTTTTGAGGATAGGGTGGCCAGGAAAGCCCGCAGCCCCAAAGTCTGGGTGGCAATGCAAGTAGTTCCCAGAGGCGTTCATAAAAAGCAAGGGTTGTTCTGGCTGCCACCTTGGCTGTGGGAGTCAGCTGCAGACGTTCGGCATATTGGAGGCCGGTGCTGGGGAAAAGTGAAAAAAAGGTGCTTTTGAGGATAGGGTGGCCAGGAAAGCCCGCAGCCCCAAAGTCTGGGTGGCAATGCAAGTAGTTCCCAGAGGCGTTCATAAAAAGCAAGGGTTGTTCTGACTGCCACCTTGGCTTTGGGAGTCAGCTCCGGACGTTGGGCATATTAGAGGCCGGTGCTGGGAAAAAGTGAAAAAAAGGTGCTTTTGAGGATAGGGTGGCCAGGAAAGCCCGCAGCCCCAAAGTCTGGGTGGCAATGCAAGTAGTTCCCAGAGGCGTTCATAAAAAGCAAGGGTTGTTCTGGCTGCCACCTTGGCTGTGGGAGTCAGCTCCGCACGTTCGGCATATTGGAGGCCGGTGCTGGGAAAAAGGGAAAAAAAGGTGCTTTTGAGGATAGGGTGGCCAGGAAAGCCCGCAGCCCCAAAGTCTGGGTGGCAATGCAAGTAGTTCCCAGAGGTGTTCATAAAAAGCAAGGGTTGTTCTGGCTGCCACCTTGGCTGTGGGAGTCAGCTGCGGACGTTCAGCATATTGGAGGCCGGTGCTGGGGAAAAGTGAAAAAAAGGTGCTTTTGAGGATAGGGTGGCCAGGAAAGCCCGCAGCCCCAAAGTCTGGGTGGCAATGCAAGTAGTTCCCAGAGGCGTTCATAAAAAGCAAGGGTTGTTCTGGCTGCCACCTTGGCTGTGGGAGCCAGGCCAGGACGTTCGGCATATTGGAGGCAGGTGCTGGGAAAAAGTGAAAAAAAGGTGCTTTTGAGGATAGGTTGGCCAGGAAAGCCCGCAGCCCCAAAGTCTGGGTGGCAATGCAAGTAGTTCCCAGAGGCGTTCATAAAAAGCAAGGGTTGTTCTGGCTGCCACCTTGGCTGTGGGAGTCAGCTCCGGACGTTCGGCATATTGGAGGCCGGTGCTGGGAAAAAGTGAAAAAAAGGTGCTTTTGAGGATAGGGTGGCCAGGAAAGCCCGCAGCCCCAAAGTCTGGGTGGCAATGCAAGTAGTTCCCAGAGGCGTTCATAAAAAGCAAGGGTTGTTCTGGCTGCCACCTTGGCTGTGGGAGTCAGCTGCGGACGTTCGGCATATTGGAGGCCGATGCTGGGGAAAAGTGAAAAAAAGGTGCTTTTGAGAATAGAGTGGCCAGGAAAGCCCGCAGCCCCAAAGTCTGGGTGGCAATGCAAGTAGTTCCCAGAGGCGTTCATAAAAAGCAAGAGTTGTTCTGGCTGCCACCTTGGCTGTGGGAGTCAGCTGCGGACGTTCGGCATATTGGAGGCCGGTGCTGGGAAAAAGTGAAAAAAAGGTGCTTTTGAGGATAGGGTGGCCAGGAAAGCCCGCAGCCCCAAAGTCTGGGTGGCAATGCAAGTAGTTCCCAGAGGCGTTCATAAAAAGCAAGGGTTGTTCTGGCTGCCACCTTGGCTGTGGGAGTCAGCTCCGGACGTTCGGCATATTGGAGGCCGATGCTAGGAAAAAGTGAAAAAAAGGTGCTTTTGAGGATAGGGTGGCCAGGAAAGCCCGCAGCCCCAAAGTCTGGGTGGCAATGCAAGTAGTTCCCAGAGGCGTTCATAAAAAGCAAGGGTTGTTCTGGCTGCCACCTTGGCTGTGGGAGCCAGGCCAGGACGTTCGGCATATTGGAGGCCGATGCTGGGGAAAAGTGAAAAAAAGGTGCTTTTGAGAATAGAGTGGCCAGGAAAGCCCGCAGCCCCAAAGTCTGGGTGGCAATGCAAGTAGTTCCCAGAGGCGTTCATAAAAAGCAAGAGTTGTTCTGGCTGCCACCTTGGCTGTGGGAGTCAGCTGCGGACGTTCGGCATATTGGAGGCCGGTGCTGGGAAAAAGTGAAAAAAAGGTGCTTTTGAGGATAGGGTGGCCAGGAAAGCCCGCAGCCCCAAAGTCTGGGTGGCAATGCAAGTAGTTCCCAGAGGCGTTCATAAAAAGCAAGGGTTGTTCTGGCTGCCACCTTGGCTGTGGGAGCCAGGCCAGGACGTTCGGCATATTGGAGGCCGGTGCTGGGAAAAAGTGAAAAAAAGGTGCTTTTGAGGATAGGGTGGCCAGGAAAGCCCGCAGCCCCAAAGTCTGGGTGGCAATGCAAGTAGTTCCCAGAGGTGTTCATAAAAAGCAAGGGTTGTTCTGGCTGCCACCTTGGCTGTGGGAGCCAGGCCAGGACGTTCGGCATATTGGAGGCCGGTGCTGGGAAAAAGTGAAAAAAAGGTGCTTTTGAGGATAGGGTGGCCAGGAAAGCCCGCAGCCCCAAAGTCTGGGTGGCAATGCAAGTAGTTCCCAGAGGCGTTCATAAAAAGCAAGGGTTGTTCTGGCTGCCACCTTGGCTGTGGGAGTCAGCTGCAGACGTTCGGCATATTGGAGGCCGGTGCTGGGGAAAAGTGAAAAAAAGGTGCTTTTGAGGATAGGGTGGCCAGGAAAGCCCGCAGCCCCAAAGTCTGGGTGGCAATGCAAGTAGTTCCCAGAGGCGTTCATAAAAAGCAAGGGTTGTTCTGACTGCCACCTTGGCTTTGGGAGTCAGCTCCGGACGTTGGGCATATTAGAGGCCGGTGCTGGGAAAAAGTGAAAAAAAGGTGCTTTTGAGGATAGGGTGGCCAGGAAAGCCCGCAGCCCCAAAGTCTGGGTGGCAATGCAAGTAGTTCCCAGAGGCGTTCATAAAAAGCAAGGGTTGTTCTGGCTGCCACCTTGGCTGTGGGAGTCAGCTCCGCACGTTCGGCATATTGGAGGCCGGTGCTGGGAAAAAGGGAAAAAAAGGTGCTTTTGAGGATAGGGTGGCCAGGAAAGCCCGCAGCCCCAAAGTCTGGGTGGCAATGCAAGTAGTTCCCAGAGGTGTTCATAAAAAGCAAGGGTTGTTCTGGCTGCCACCTTGGCTGTGGGAGTCAGCTGCGGACGTTCAGCATATTGGAGGCCGGTGCTGGGGAAAAGTGAAAAAAAGGTGCTTTTGAGCATAGAGTGGCCAGGAAAGCCCGCAGCCCCAAAGTCTGGGTGGCAATGCAAGTAGTTCCCAGAGGCGTTCATAAAAAGCAAGGGTTGTTCTGGCTGCCACCTTGGCTGTGGGAGTCAGCTGCGGACGTTCGGCATATTGGAGGCCGGTGCTGGGAAAAAGTGAAAAAAAGGTGCTTTTGAGAATAGAGTGGCCAGGAAAGCCCGCAGCCCCAAAGTCTGGGTGGCAATGCAAGTAGTTCCCAGAGGCGTTCATAAAAAGCAAGGGTTGTTCTGGCTGCCACCTTGGGTGTGGGAGTCAGCTGCAGACGTTCGCCATATTGGAGGCCGGTGCTGGGGAAAAGTGAAAAAAAGGTGCTTTTGAGGATAGGGTGGCCAGGAAAGCCCGCAGCCCCAAAGTCTGGGTGGCAATGCAAGTAGTTCCCAGAGGCGTTCATAAAAAGCAAGGGTTGTTCTGACTGCCACCTTGGCTGTGGGAGTCAGCTCCGGACGTTGGGCATATTAGAGGCCGGTGCTGGGAAAAAGTGAAAAAAAGATGCTTTTGAGGATAGGGTGGCCAGGAAAGCCCGCAGCCCCAAGGTCTGGGTGGCAATGCAAGTAGTTCCCAGAGGCGTTCATAAAAAGCAAGGGTTGTTCTGGCTGCCACCTTGGGTGTGGGAGTCAGCTCCGCACGTTCGGCATATTGGAGGCTGATACTGGGAAAAAGTGAAAAAAAGCTGCTTTTGAGAATGGAGTGGCCAGGAAAGCCCGCAGCCCCAAAGTCTGGGTGGCAATGCAAGTAGTTCCCAGAGGCGTTCATAAAAAGCAAGGGTTGTTCTGGCTGCCACCTTGGCTGTGGGAGTCAGCTGCGGACGTTCGGCATATTGGAGGCCGGTGCTGGGGAAAAGTGAAAAAAAGGTGCTTTTGAGGATAGGGTGGCCAGGAAAGCCCGCAGCCCCAAAGTCTGGGTGGCAATGCAAGTAGTTCCCAGAGGCGTTCATAAAAAGCAAGGGTTGTTCTGGCTGCCACCTTGGCTGTGGGAGTCAGCTCCGGACGTTCGGCATATTGGAGGCCGGTGCTGGGGAAAAGTGAAAAAAGGTGCTTTTGGGAATAGAGTGGCCAGGAAAGCCCGCAGCCCCAAAGTCTGGGTGGCAATGCAAGTAGTTCCCAGAGGCGTTCATAAAAAGCAAGGGTTGTTCTGGCTGCCACCTTGGGTGTGGGAGTCAGCTGCAGACGTTCGCCATATTGGAGGCCGGTGCTGGGGAAAAGTGAAAAAAAGGTGCTTTTGAGGATAGGGTGGCCAGGAAAGCCCGCAGCCCCAAAGTCTGGGTGGCAATGCAAGTAGTTCCCAGAGGCGTTCATAAAAAGCAAGGGTTGTTCTGACTGCCACCTTGGCTGTGGGAGTCAGCTCCGGACGTTGGGCATATTAGAGGCCGGTGCTGGGAAAAAGTGAAAAAAAGATGCTTTTGAGGATAGGGTGGCCAGGAAAGCCCGCAGCCCCAAGGTCTGGGTGGCAATGCAAGTAGTTCCCAGAGGCGTTCATAAAAAGCAAGGGTTGTTCTGGCTGCCACCTTGGGTGTGGGAGTCAGCTCCGCACGTTCGGCATATTGGAGGCTGATACTGGGAAAAAGTGAAAAAAAGCTGCTTTTGAGAATGGAGTGGCCAGGAAAGCCCGCAGCCCCAAAGTCTGGGTGGCAATGCAAGTAGTTCCCAGAGGCGTTCATAAAAAGCAAGGGTTGTTCTGGCTGCCACCTTGGCTGTGGGAGTCAGCTGCGGACGTTCGGCATATTGGAGGCCGGTGCTGGGGAAAAGTGAAAAAAAGGTGCTTTTGAGAATAGAGTGGCCAGGAAAGCCCGCAGCCCCAAAGTCTGGGTGGCAATGCAAGTAGTTCCCAGAGGCGTTCATAAAAAGCAAGGGTTGTTCTGGCTGCCACCTTGGCTGTGGGAGTCAGCTCCGGACGTTCGGCATATTGGAGGCCGGTGCTGGGGAAAAGTGAAAAAAGGTGCTTTTGGGAATAGAGTGGCCAGGAAAGCCCGCAGCCCCAAAGTCTGGGTGGCAATGCAAGTAGTTCCCAGAGGTGTTCATAAAAAGCAAGGGTTGTTCTGGCTGCCACCTTGGGTGTGGGAGTCAGCTGCGGACGTTCAGCATATTGGAGGCCGCCGCTGGGGAAAAGTGAAAAAAAGGTGCTTTTGAGGATAGGGTGGCCAGGAAAGCCCGCAGCCCCAAAGTCTGGGTGGCAATGCAAGTAGTTCCCAGAGGCGTTCATAAAAAGCAAGGGTTGTTCTGGCTGCCACCTTGGCTGTGGGAGTCAGCTGCGGACGTTCGGCATATTGGAGGCCGGTGCTGGGGAAAAGTGAAAAAAGGTGCTTCTGGGAATAGAGTGGCCAGGAAAGCCCGCAGCCCCAAAGTCTGGGTGGCAATGCAAGTAGTTCCCAGAGGTGTTCATAAAAAGCAAGGGTTGTTCTGGCTGCCACCTTGGCTGTGGGAGTCAGCTGCGGACGTTCAGCATATTGGAGGCCGGTGCTGGGGAAAAGTGAAAAAAAGGTGCTTTTGAGGATAGAGTGGCCAGGAAAGCCCGCAGCCCCAAAGTCTGGGTGGCAATGCAAGTAGTTCCCAGAGGCGTTCATAAAAAGCAAGGGTTGTTCTGGCTGCCACCTTGGCTGTGGGAGTCAGCTCCGGACGTTCGGCATATTGGAGGCCGGTGCTGGGGAAAAGTGAAAAAAGGTGCTTTTGGGAATAGAGTGGCCAGGAAAGCCCGCAGCCCCAAAGTCTGGGTGGCAATGCAAGTAGTTCCCAGAGGTGTTCATAAAAAGCAAGGGTTGTTCTGGCTGCCACCTTGGCTGTGGGAGTCAGCTGCGGACGTTCAGCATATTGGAGGCCGGTGCTGGGGAAAAGTGAAAAAAGGTGCTTTTGAGGATAGAGTGGCCAGGAAAGCCCGCAGCCCCAAAGTCTGGGTGGCAATGCAAGTAGTTCCCAGAGGCGTTCATAAAAAGCAAGGGTTGTTCTGGCTGCCACCTTGGCTGTGGGAGTCAGCTCCGGACGTTCGGCATATTGGAGGCCGGTGCTGGGGAAAAGTGAAAAAAGGTGCTTTTGGGAATAGAGTGGCCAGGAAAGCCCGCAGCCCCAAAGTCTGGGTGGCAATGCAAGTAGTTCCCAGAGGCGTTCATAAAAAGCAAGGGTTGTTCTGGCTGCCACCTTGGCTGTGGGAGTCAGCTCCGGACGTTCAGCATATTGGAGGCCGGTGCTGGGGAAAAGTGAAAAAAGGTGCTTTTGGGAATAGAGTGGCCAGGAAAGCCCGCAGCCCCAAAGTCTGGGTGGCAATGCAAGTAGTTCCCAGAGGTGTTCATAAAAAGCAAGGGTTGTTCTGGCTGCCACCTTGGCTGTGGGAGTCAGCTCCGGACGTTCAGCATATTGGAGGCCGGTGCTGGGGAAAAGTGAAAAAAGGTGCTTTTGG
Organism: Numenius arquata; assembly: GCF_964106895.1. Classification (NCBI taxonomy): domain Eukaryota; kingdom Metazoa; phylum Chordata; class Aves; order Charadriiformes; family Scolopacidae; genus Numenius; species Numenius arquata. The sequence continues at coordinate 16,355 of NW_027415086.1, forward strand.
GAATAGAGTGGCCAGGAAAGCCCGCAGCCCCAAAGTCTGGGTGGCAATGCAAGTAGTTCCCAGAGGTGTTCATAAAAAGCAAGGGTTGTTCTGGCTGCCACCTTGGCTGTGGGAGTCAGCTGCGGACGTTCAGCATATTGGAGGCCGGTGCTGGGGAAAAGTGAAAAAAGGTGCTTTTGGGAATAGAGTGGCCAGGAAAGCCCGCAGCCCCAAAGTCTGGGTGGCAATGCAAGTAGTTCCCAGAGGCGTTCATAAAAAGCAAGGGTTGTTCTGGCTGCCACCTTGGGTGTGGGAGTCAGCTGCGGACGTTCGCCATATTGGAGGCCGGTGCTGGGGAAAAGTGAAAAAAAGGTGCTTTTGAGGATAGGGTGGCCAGGAAAGCCCGCAGCCCCAAAGTCTGGGTGGCAATGCAAGTAGTTCCCAGAGGCGTTCATAAAAAGCAAGGGTTGTTCTGACTGCCACCTTGGCTGTGGGAGTCAGCTCCGGACGTTGGGCATATTAGAGGCCGGTGCTGGGAAAAAGTGAAAAAAAGATGCTTTTGAGGATAGGGTGGCCAGGAAAGCCCGCAGCCCCAAGGTCTGGGTGGCAATGCAAGTAGTTCCCAGAGGCGTTCATAAAAAGCAAGGGTTGTTCTGGCTGCCACCTTGGGTGTGGGAGTCAGCTCCGCACGTTCGGCATATTGGAGGCTGATACTGGGAAAAAGTGAAAAAAAGCTGCTTTTGAGAATGGAGTGGCCAGGAAAGCCCGCAGCCCCAAAGTCTGGGTGGCAATGCAAGTAGTTCCCAGAGGCGTTCATAAAAAGCAAGGGTTGTTCTGGCTGCCACCTTGGCTGTGGGAGTCAGCTGCGGACGTTCGGCATATTGGAGGCCGGTGCTGGGGAAAAGTGAAAAAAAGGTGCTTTTGAGGATAGGGTGGCCAGGAAAGCCCGCAGCCCCAAAGTCTGGGTGGCAATGCAAGTAGTTCCCAGAGGCGTTCATAAAAAGCAAGGGTTGTTCTGGCTGCCACCTTGGCTGTGGGAGTCAGCTCCGGACGTTCGGCATATTGGAGGCCGGTGCTGGGGAAAAGTGAAAAAAGGTGCTTTTGGGAATAGAGTGGCCAGGAAAGCCCGCAGCCCCAAAGTCTGGGTGGCAATGCAAGTAGTTCCCAGAGGTGTTCATAAAAAGCAAGGGTTGTTCTGGCTGCCACCTTGGGTGTGGGAGTCAGCTGCGGACGTTAGCCATATTGGAGGCCGGTGCTGGGGAAAAGTGAAAAAAAGGTGCTTTTGAGGATAGGGTGGCCAGGAAAGCCCGCAGCCCCAAAGTCTGGGTGGCAATGCAAGTAGTTCCCAGAGGCGTTCATAAAAAGCAAGGGTTGTTCTGGCTGCCACCTTGGCTGTGGGAGTCAGCTCCGGACGTTCGGCATATTGGAGGCCGGTGCTGGGGAAAAGTGAAAAAAGGTGCTTCTGGGAATAGAGTGGCCAGGAAAGCCCGCAGCCCCAAAGTCTGGGTGGCAATGCAAGTAGTTCCCAGAGGTGTTCATAAAAAGCAAGGGTTGTTCTGGCTGCCACCTTGGCTGTGGGAGTCAGCTCCGGACGTTCAGCATATTGGAGGCCGGTGCTGGGGAAAAGTGAAAAAAAGGTGCTTTTGAGGATAGAGTGGCCAGGAAAGCCCGCAGCCCCAAAGTCTGGGTGGCAATGCAAGTAGTTCCCAGAGGCGTTCATAAAAAGCAAGGGTTGTTCTGGCTGCCACCTTGGCTGTGGGAGTCAGCTCCGGACGTTCGGCATATTGGAGGCCGGTGCTGGGGAAAAGTGAAAAAAGGTGCTTTTGGGAATAGAGTGGCCAGGAAAGCCCGCAGCCCCAAAGTCTGGGTGGCAATGCAAGTAGTTCCCAGAGGTGTTCATAAAAAGCAAGGGTTGTTCTGGCTGCCACCTTGCCTGTGGGAGTCAGCTGCGGACGTTCAGCATATTGGAGGCCGGTGCTGGGGAAAAGTGAAAAAAAGGTGCTTTTGAGGATAGGGTGGCCAGGAAAGCCCGCAGCCCCAAAGTCTGGGTGGCAATGCAAGTAGTTCCCAGAGGCGTTCATAAAAAGCAAGGGTTGTTCTGGCTGCCACCTTGGCTGTGGGAGTCAGCTGCGGACGTTCGGCATATTGGAGGCCGGTGCTGGGAAAAAGTGAAAAAAAGGTGCGTTTGAGAATAGAGTGGCCAGGAAAGCCCGCAGCCCCAAAGTCTGGGTGGCAATGCAAGTAGTTCCCAGAGGCGTTCATAAAAAGCAAGGGTTGTTCTGGCTGCCACCTTGGCTGTGGGAGCCAGGCCAGGACGTTCGGCATATTGGAGGCCGGTGCTGGGAAAAAGTGAAAAAAAGATGCTTTTGAGGATAGGGTGGCCAGGAAAGCCCGCAGCCCCAAAGTCTGGGTGGCAATGCAAGTAGTTCCCAGAGGCGTTCATAAAAAGCAAGGGTTGTTCTGGCTGCCACCTTGGCTGTGGGAGTCAGCTGCGGACGTTCGGCATATTGGAGGCCGGTGCTGGGGAAAAGTGAAAAAAAGGTGCTTTTGAGGATAGGGTGGCCAGGAAAGCCCGCAGCCCCAAAGTCTGGGTGGCAATGCAAGTAGTTCCCAGAGGCGTTCATAAAAAGCAAGGGTTGTTCTGACTGCCACCTTGGCTTTGGGAGTCAGCTCCGGACGTTGGGCATATTAGAGGCCGGTGCTGGGAAAAAGGGAAAAAAAGGTGCTTTTGAGGATAGGGTGGCCAGGAAAGCCCGCAGCCCCAAAGTCTGGGTGGCAATGCAAGTAGTTCCCAGAGGTGTTCATAAAAAGCAAGGGTTGTTCTGGCTGCCACCTTGGCTGTGGGAGTCAGCTGCGGACGTTCAGCATATTGGAGCCCGGTGCTGGGGAAAAGTGAAAAAAAGGTGCTTTTGAGCATAGAGTGGCCAGGAAAGCCCGCAGCCCCAAAGTCTGGGTGGCAATGCAAGTAGTTCCCAGAGGCGTTCATAAAAAGCAAGGGTTGTTCTGGCTGCCACCTTGGCTGTGGGAGTCAGCTCCGGACGTTCGACATATTGGAGGCCGGTGCTGGGAAAAAGTGAAAAAAAGGTGCTTTTGAGAATAGAGTGGCCAGGAAAGCCCGCAGCCCCAAAGTCTGGGTGGCAATGCAAGTAGTTCCCAGAGGCGTTCATAAAAAGCAAGGGTTGTTCTGGCTGCCACCTTGGCTGTGGGAGTCAGCTGCAGACGTTCGCCATATTGGAGGCCGGTGCTGGGGAAAAGTGAAAAAAAGGTGCTTTTGAGGATAGGGTGGCCAGGAAAGCCCGCAGCCCCAAAGTCTGGGTGGCAATGCAAGTAGTTCCCAGAGGCGTTCATAAAAAGCAAGGGTTGTTCTGACTGCCACCTTGGCTGTGGGAGTCAGCTCCGGACGTTGGGCATATTAGAGGCCGGTGCTGGGAAAAAGTGAAAAAAAGATGCTTTTGAGGATAGGGTGGCCAGGAAAGCCCGCAGCCCCAAGGTCTGGGTGGCAATGCAAGTAGTTCCCAGAGGCGTTCATAAAAAGCAAGGGTTGTTCTGGCTGCCACCTTGGGTGTGGGAGTCAGCTCCGCACGTTCGGCATATTGGAGGCTGATACTGGGAAAAAGTGAAAAAAAGCTGCTTTTGAGAATGGAGTGGCCAGGAAAGCCCGCAGCCCCAAAGTCTGGGTGGCAATGCAAGTAGTTCCCAGAGGCGTTCATAAAAAGCAAGGGTTGTTCTGGCTGCCACCTTGGCTGTGGGAGTCAGCTGCGGACGTTCGGCATATTGGAGGCCGGTGCTGGGGAAAAGTGAAAAAAAGGTGCTTTTGAGGATAGGGTGGCCAGGAAAGCCCGCAGCCCCAAAGTCTGGGTGGCAATGCAAGTAGTTCCCAGAGGCGTTCATAAAAAGCAAGGGTTGTTCTGGCTGCCACCTTGGCTGTGGGAGTCAGCTCCGGACGTTCGGCATATTGGAGGCCGGTGCTGGGGAAAAGTGAAAAAAGGTGCTTTTGGGAATAGAGTGGCCAGGAAAGCCCGCAGCCCCAAAGTCTGGGTGGCAATGCAAGTAGTTCCCAGAGGTGTTCATAAAAAGCAAGGGTTGTTCTGGCTGCCACCTTGGGTGTGGGAGTCAGCTGCGGACGTTCAGCATATTGGAGGCCGCCGCTGGGGAAAAGTGAAAAAAAGGTGCTTTTGAGGATAGGGTGGCCAGGAAAGCCCGCAGCCCCAAAGTCTGGGTGGCAATGCAAGTAGTTCCCAGAGGCGTTCATAAAAAGCAAGGGTTGTTCTGGCTGCCACCTTGGCTGTGGGAGTCAGCTGCGGACGTTCGGCATATTGGAGGCCGGTGCTGGGGAAAAGTGAAAAAAGGTGCTTCTGGGAATAGAGTGGCCAGGAAAGCCCGCAGCCCCAAAGTCTGGGTGGCAATGCAAGTAGTTCCCAGAGGTGTTCATAAAAAGCAAGGGTTGTTCTGGCTGCCACCTTGGCTGTGGGAGTCAGCTGCGGACGTTCAGCATATTGGAGGCCGGTGCTGGGGAAAAGTGAAAAAAAGGTGCTTTTGAGGATAGAGTGGCCAGGAAAGCCTGCAGCCCCAAAGTCTGGGTGGCAATGCAAGTAGTTCCCAGAGGCGTTCATAAAAAGCAAGGGTTGTTCTGGCTGCCACCTTGGCTGTGGGAGTCAGCTCCGGACGTTCGGCATATTGGAGGC